>NC_079151.1:141085101-141222601 GCF_947563725.1 Argiope bruennichi | reverse complement strand
ATTAACTGTTTCTATCTCTTTGGAAACTTATCTAAATTATGTCACAAAAATGTAGCTACATTTATTCTTTATTACTCCTGACGAATAAACTCATCACAATGCAAAATGTTGCTCTTATTCTAAGACGAGTATACTCGTCGAAAACAATTAGCTGGTGAATAATAAAAGGAGAAAATCGTAAATACTTCAATTCCTACTTTTTCCCATTTTTTCACAATGTAGATTACAGAATTTAATTGTTTAAAAGTTAGTATTCATCAGTTCTACAAGAATTACCAATGTAGTGCCAACATTAATGTATTATGAATAGTAAAATTTAATTGTATACTTTATACTTTTAATGTAATTTAAATACTTGAACATTTTTTTAACATCCAACAAAAACTCTGCAATAAATTTGCTTTATTTCTGTAAAAAAGTATCCCTTGGAGTGAAAGAGCATTTTCAGGTATAATGAATTTTAACTAAATCGAAAATTTTTAATTACTCATTCCGCTCATGTTTAAAGCAGCTCTTAATTTTAACACTTTAACCGAGATTTTCTATTCCCTACAGAATATGAACTGAATTGTTTCGTTTAGGAATTATTTAGAAAAAAGTGAATTAAAATAGAATTGTTCTTAGCCGCCTTTGAAATCTGTTTTCCATTTCACACGGTTACGAAGGAAAAACACATCCAATGGGAATAAAATTATTTGATTTTTTTTTTCGAGATTAATGATTTTCCGAGATCAATTAGTTCATTCAAAATAAAACTTTATCGTGTGAAAGAGAGCAAAAACTTCAGTAGCCGAAACAGAAATGCTTTGCTTTCAGCAAATGAATACTCAGAAAGCGAGAGTTGCAAGATTTTGTTTTTTGTGCATTCAGAAATCAAAGTAATTAAGAACGTTTTCACTAATGAAAGATTTTTTTTCTTTTCTTCAAATTAAGTGCTTTAATTAAAAGTTAATTAGCTAAGTATTCTTATTCATAGCTATGAATTGCCAATTTGCGTGCATTTGTGTTAAATTTATGACAATAAACTTTAGAAAAGAAGCTTTTATACTTTTGATCGTATATCGATTTTCATTTTTAATAGTTATTGTTGAAAATATTTTAATGTTTTAAAACTATGCATTATGCCGCATTTTCAATTCATGTTGAGTATATTAAAATTTTAATTTTGTTTGAAATATTTGTTTTTATTTTATTATTTATTACTTGTCTAAGCCTTATATAAATCCTATATTAATAGTCAATTTTTCGTTCTCATTTGTAAATACAGTGTATATTTTTTACTCGTTTTATTTTGTAAATACAGTGTATATTTTTTACTCGTTTTATTTTGTAAATACAGTGTATATTTTTTACTCGTTTCATTTTGTAAATACAGTGTATATTTTTTTACTCATACTTATTTGTAGATACAGTGTATATTTTTTTATTCATTCTTATTTGTAAATACATTGCATATTTTTTATTCGTAACTCTTGATATACTTATTTAAGTGTGATCAAGCAAATTTATTTGATATGCGCTTTTTTTTTTTTTTTTTTGCTCACTGTATAATGACCTAATTTTTCTTACTCTTTATTTGGAAAGAAAATAAAACCAATAATGATTTGTGTTGCTTCTATGATAATGATCTACAGTTCTAATAAAAAATAAAAAATTTGAATTACTTATATGATGTCTGCATTTTACTTTTTACTACATTCAATGATCTGTTAAAAGTTTCATAACATATCTCCTTTGTCAAGATTTTGAAATACCTCTTTCTACCACAGCATCTAAAATATTACTATGCCACTATACTATGTTTCCATTTGAGCCTTTGGATTATTCTGTAATCCTCCAGATTATTGGACTTCATTGAAATTCTGCACCGTTTTAAATAGCATTACCACCATCCTCAGAATCAGGTGATGTATAATGACTGCGAAATGCCTGTTCATCAAGCCACTATGAACATAGCTTATTAAATATTCATCAGCATGACACAATAGATAGATCTTCCTTGTAAGTCAACGCTTTGTTAATGTTTGTTTTTATTGGATAATGTCGAAGAGTGATAAAGTCATAAATAGAGAATGTTAACCTTATATTGCATAACATTAATTCTTACAACTCTTATCAAATAAATCTTACCCGAATTTTCTTTTTTAAATGGAGCATTGGAAATTTATGTGAAGTATATGGCTTAGAACTGAAAAAAAATCGTATTGAAATGATTTTTCGTTTTATAGACCGCACGAAATAAGCTTATTGAATTTTAGTAAAAAAATCTATGTTTTATAAGAAATTAAGCTATTTAAAGATGAAAAATATATAAAAGGAAAGAGAGAAAGCCTGAAATGTCTAGTTTTAGAGTGCAGTGACAAGCTAAATTTTAAACTTGTGTGTGTTTGTGTGGGTATGCGTGTGTATGTGTGTGTGTGTGTGTTTGCGTGTCTGTGTGGTGTGTAGTGAAAATCAGAGTATTAATGCAATTATTTATACACGTAAAGTGCACCGTTCTGATTTTAGAATCCATCTGGATATTTCTTTACTAACTCGAAAATTGAAGAGTCTCCACATTTCAGACCTCTCAGGAATCTGAAAAATACATTTTGGAATTATGTTTGTCAATTTATGAAAATAGATAAGTCAAAAAACGTTTTGAGAAGGATAAAATTTGTTGCATATAATTTGTAAATTTCGAACAATGGAATCAAATCTGTCAAAGGTGTTAACTATCTATCGATTTCTACCTTTTTATTACATAAATGCGTTAACTGAAAATCGCAATGGCGTAAATAAATGTAACTGGGTGTGTGATTACGTTTACAGTCTTTATGGCACATTTTATGTTCATTTGATCTTATATATATATTTGATTTTATGGTATCATTTTCAGCGATTGAATCGCCAATAATTGTGGATTCAATGAAATCACTGATTTCATGCCAACGACTGATTTTCCCGTTTTTATGCAGATATTGCAGAAGCGCGATTTTCTTTACTATACAACGAATCACACAACTCTCATACGTGAAAATAAATATCTGAGCACTTATGACGTTCACGACCGTGCCCAAGATTCACAATTTTATGTGGGAAGGTAAAGAATGTAACAAAGATATTAGAGAGTATAATGCGAGAAAGTTTTAGGGAGAATATTCTCATTGGTTTTAGGGTCAAATAGACTATAGAACTTAGACAATGAATATAAAGAACAATAAAATTGGTTAAATTTCAAGTTTATCTTTTTTTATGGAGTAAAGTGGAAAATACTGGCAATATTCGAATGATTTATTTAAATGCTCTTAGTTTCTTTTTTTTTCAAAAAATAGGATAATTGGAATGATGAATATTATTCTTAAATGCTTTCAGTTGCATTAAAAAAACTGAATAATCAATATCTCTAATTAAAATTTTACTACTTATCTTATATTCAAGTATAAAATTAAACTAAAATGAAATTAGACATATTAGGTGAATTTCAAGAAAATATTAATACCATATTTATCATAAAATGTGACAAAAAAATTCTAAACATTTAGACATTGACTTATATTAGAAACATAATGATTTTATTGATTAAAGACATTTAGAATTACTGATAAATTTAATTCAAATTACAATTTATTCACATCTTAAGTAAATTGTACGGAAAAAATCATTTGAACATAAAATTTTACAATTTTTTTAAATTCTATTTAATAAATTTCAATTTTTTCGGCTTTTGATTTTATTTAAATCGAATATTTTATTCCTTTTTATTTAAAAAAAAGGAATTTTTTCACGGAACTATAGAGTCCTAACAACTGTGGCTCTTGAATAAGCTAAAACACATGATTAAAACATTATAGATCTGAAGATAGTAATCAACCAATGTATTGGGAATTTTCTTTTTTTATATATAAAAATCGAGAGATAACAGAACCATAAGCCAAATAAATTTGAATGAGATTGATATATTTTCTATATTATCTCGGATAAAAGTGCTTGTAAAATTTCTATTTTCAAATTGCATGTGCTTGTAAGTTTTCTTTAGGCATTTTATTTCAAATTCTATTCAAATACTAATTTTATTTTGAAATAATTAGTAATGTACATTGTAAGTACATATTAATTATATACTATAGTACTAGTAAGTACACTGTAAGTACATACTGATTGTAAATACATATATTATTCGCAGTGGTTTTACTTCCCTTTCTCCACCAATTTACCATTAACTCTGGATACCATAAACTTTTCAGATAAGGTACTCTGCTTAGGTCAGCAACAGGATTATTTGTAAATTAAAGAAATAACTATTCTTAATATGTATTAAGTAATAGCATTAAGTTATAGAATTTCATTAAATTTAGTTTTTTGGGTTATCCAAATCTTTGTATTTATGCAATGTAAATTCGGATAGCATATCCCAAGAATTAAGTGACTGATACAAGTAAAATTTTCTCAAACTTTCTTTCATTTCTTTTTTCTTATACAGAAGTGAAAGTCCTTGAAAGCTGAACTATATTCTTTTTTGAAAAAGGCTTTTCCAAGACATACAGTTGACAAAATGTATATTTGTACACTTCAATTTTGGAATATTATAGCAAAATAAAATAAGGTAACTAAGTTAAAATTGCAGAAATATATTCTAGTAAGGTAAAATAATAATAAAATATCAACAAAAAAAGCAATCACATGAACTTTAGTTGATTAATGAATAAAACTTTATAAAAACTATACAAAAAGAATATTTGTACACTTACTTAGTGACAAATTTTAAACATAATTATAATTATTTTATAGAAATTTAATACTTTGTATGCATTTCATTGGCTTTTACAATTGCTTCAAGACGTCTTGGCATTGATTCTATTAACTTTTTGGTGGTTTCTTGATCTATTTCTTTCCAAGCTTCCATGAGTGCTTCTTTCAAACTATTTTTACTTGTAATATTTTTTTTTTCGGACCTGAGCATCCAATAGCATCCACAAATTTTCAATTCATTTATATCCGGGGATTGTGGGGGAGTTTCAAGGCGTCTTGGCGCATTATAAAGCAACCATGTTTTAGTAACTATCGCAGTGTGTTTTGGATCGTTATCTTGTTGGAATAAGAAAGTGTCACCGATACCCAATTTCCTAGCACTGTCGAATAAGTTATGCCGCAACACATCAATGTAACCTAAAGCTGTCATTTTTGTGTCAATAAAATGTAATTTTCCAACACCGCCATGAGCTACACAGCCCCAAACCATCACATTTCCACCACCATGTTTCAGGGTCTGAAGTACATTTTTACTATCAAGGGCTGTTTTATTTTTTCGCCAGATTTTTCGGATACTAGGGAGTGAAAAAATTTCAAACTCACTCTCATCTGAAATAATAAACTTTTTCCAGAAGTCCATCGGTTTGTCTTTGTATTTCATAGCAAATTCTAGACGCGTCTTTCTATTTACTTCAGAGATCATTGGGTTTTTTTTCTCGGAGTTCTGCCTTTTAAACCAGCACTATGTAACACATTTCTTATTGTTTGAGCGGTCACTCTAATGTTAGAAGATGCGAGAAGGTCATCTGCAATTTTCTGAGCAGAAATTTGTGGTTTTCTAATAGCTGCTTTAACAATACTTCGTTTATTTATTGAAGTTAATTTACTCGAGCCGCCTGGGTTGCGTTCATTTTCAACGCGTCCAGTATTTTTATATTTTCTTACGATGTAACCAATAGTTGTAAAGGGTAACTTAACCATCTGTTGAATTTCGCGATAAGATTTTCCACTTTTATTAAGGTTAACAATATGAGTTCTCATGTCTAAAGAGACTTCTTTTGATTTCGTAGCCATTTCTCAACTTTTCTCTGCGAGTGACCTTCATTGTTAAAAAAGATGACTTTCAATGTTTAAAAAATATAAATTATCCAAAAAATTAACCATAATGTGTAAAATTACATGAAAGGATGGTAATACTTACTGAATATATAGTTGTACAAATATACTTTTTGCAAGAAATTTTTCAACTTTGTTAGATTTAGATTTTATTTTCAAATATTTCAAAATATTTTTTTTTCGTTTACTTAGAAATAAACAACAAACTCACGCTCACACGTCGCAATAAATAAAATAGCTGCTTATATGTTTCTAAAATTTAAATAAAAAGTGGTGTACAAATAATCATTTTGCCTACTGTATAACTGAATGCTTCTGTTTCAAGTTTCTGTTCAATTTTATTTTCGAGAAAGTGATCTCATGTACGACTACGTATTCTCTTACTTATTTCATCCAATGAGTTCGGAAGAATGCAATATCAGTGAGAAATCCACTCACACTGGATTGAAAGTGTTAGAAAGGACCGGAAAAAAACTTCCGGTTCGAATTCCACTGACAGTTGGAATGTTGTCGGATCGAAAAGCTCAGAAAGTAATACAAATAAATAAACAATAAAAAAAAGTAAATTCACCAGAGAAAAGTGCAAAGGAAAGAAGAATGCATTGAAAGTGTGGATTTATTTCGGATTATTAAAATTTGAATGGGTAAATTCTCTGTGATTTCGGTGAATCTTAATGAGTGTTCGTGGAACATTTCAGGCAAATTGATTAATTAAAACTTATGAAGAATACTGAAACTAGCCATACTGCTTTGTTTTTGTTTTGTTTTTTTCCTTTTTCTTGTAAATAACTTTCAATTTAAATATCAACAGCTAGAAGATGGAAGTGTTTTTTTTTCTCTTTTTTTTTAAAGAATTCCTATTTGTTCTGCATATTTTTAACCCAATTTCTTTTTGTCACACCAGTGGACCAGCTATGACGCTCAAAACATAATCTAATTTAAAATTAGATGCGATAGATTGCAATGCCATAACAACATGCCATTAATTTTTTTTTCCTTTTCATGATTTTACATTTCAGAATGAAATAAATGCAGTAAAGTTTTGTTTTGATGATGCACCATAAGATTGATGCCCATGGTGTCAGTCATCTCCTTGTTCCTCTCTGATGAAGAATTTTGGAGGCAAAAGACAATATGTTATAATTAAAGCTTGAAAACAACTGACTAAAATCGAGATTCTTTATAATACTGCAATTATAGTTGATGATAATCAATAAAGAAATTCTGTTAATGTTATTCATGGTAAAATTTAATTTTAAAAATAATCTCTTCATCGTAATGACATAGCATATACATTAGAAAGTAATTTCAATTGATTAAAAATTGAAATCAATTGCTAATATAAGTAGGAAACCGGAAGATTTCCACTGTACAAACAATTACCATTTTAATAAAAAGCATTTTTAATCAGCAGAATGCATACACTTGCAGAAACAATTGGATTTGTGTCTTTTCTATCTTTTAAAGAATAATTTTATAAAAATCACATAGGCTTAGATGTCCTGTTGGTATTGAAAGTGTTAAAGACATTAGCTTATAGGCAAAATTTTGGCGAGAGACCAAGAGGGTGCAAGAGATTTTGGTGGTCGAACAAAGTGCCTGATCACCGAAATGGGGAAAGGAAATTTTCAATAGAATAATAAAATGTTTGCCCCAAATCACTTAACCAATCGGTTTCAACTTGGAGGATTACACTCTTGTCACAAAAGATCAGGAAACGCATTAAATTCGATGGATATCAAAAGAATTCATATTGTAATGATAAGAATGCATTTAAATTTCAGAAATAAAATTTACTTAAAGATTAACAGAAATATGATTCTATATGAAAAAGCACTTATTTGTGTGAATCTATTAATATCTTATTTTTGGTTGTTTTCCTTTTACACTATTTTATCTGAGTTTTGGAAGAATTATTTTAACCAGAAGAGAGATATTGTTAAGTGAGAATTATAATTCTAGAGGAACAAACATTATGTGTGCGTTGTGTTGTGACTTGTGGCACTTTAAAAGCCCGCTGACAGTTTATCTGTCAGTGATACAAGCCGAATGAGAGCCTTTTATTTTTTCAATAGCGCCAACTCGGGCCAAGAGTACGATTTAGCTGCTTTATACATCACATTCGCTCGCACAACCCCTTTTTTACAGGGGGGCACATTCACACACCTCACAGATAGAACACAGAAGAAGAACAACCATGCCCGAAGCGGGACGCCCAGATCAAGTGGAAGACGCGCTAACCCTATGCCAGAACGCCGACTCTAATTTTATAAATATTATTTATTTTCAATAAAATAAAATTTTTTAAAGTACATAAAATAAGTCATACGCTACAAAAAAAATATGACATATCAAAATTATCCCAGTAACTTTATATATTTTTAAGTATAAGAGAGTATTAAACGAGATAAAAAAAATTGAAAAATTAAAAAAATTAAAACAACATTAAAATTTTAAACATTTAAAATTCAGAAAAATTAATTCTTTTAAATTCTAAAAAATTAAATATGGAGTTTTAAAAAATTTAAAGAAAAAAAACTAGTTTTTTATTGAATTAAAAATTAATTATTAATTAAAATATTTATTTAGAATTGAAAAATATTCTATTAGATAAGCTGTTGCGCAAATGCCGTGCAAATTCAGTTACTAAATTACTTATCTTTCTAAATCAGCTATTTCTAGTGCAAATAAAATGTAGTAATCATACAATACATAAAAATAAATACTGATAAAACATGGAATCTAAATATTAAGAGATTTATATTCAAAAGAATGAAAGATTCACAGTAAAAGGTAATTCACATTTATAAGGATTATATATTGTAATATTTTATAATAATCGATTTTCTTTAAATCAAGCATTAACTATGCGTAAAATATGTTTTTCATGTAATAAATATTCATCGCACTCTGTCTCATTATCTTCTTCAGAAAATTGTGAAATTATTTTTTGACATGCATTCATATCAATTTTAAAATCCTGATATAAAATATTTTTAATATTCTTTTTTTTTTCATGGAATGAAAAACACTGCACTTGGCCTATTTATTTTGCATAGTTTTTGCAAAATCAAGTATTTATTTAAATTTAAAGCTATATTATATATTTGCAAATACACAAATATTTTAAAGGCTACTGATTGCAAAATAATTGATTGCAATGACAAACCAACTCGGGAATGGAAATAGAAGAACCAAGGAATTAAAGACAAAACAAGCAAAGAATGATTACTCAAAAATCAATTAAAAATTACAGTAGTAGACTATTAATTTTTGTTTTGTCAGATTGTAAAAGTAAGGAATAAATCTTTCATACTGAAGTTCATACCATACAATAAAGAGGACTTTTTTCTGGTTGTGGCGAGTATCATTTTCCCGTGCGCTAAGCCTTAAAAAAACACAAATCAAAAATATTCAAATCTTATTCTTTTAAATACAACTTCTAATCCCACTTTGAATTCCATTCGGAAAGTGAATATCCTCAGTTGCATAAAACAGAATAAAATGTTCACTATAAAAAAAAAGGAAGAGTTGAAAACAAAACGAATGTCTTTTGATCAGATGAAAATCAGATAAAAAAAAACTGTGAAAACAGTCTAGGAGATTCAAAGTAACAGGCAGATTTATTTCGGAGTGATATCAATGGGAATGGATTACCTCCCTTAAGACCTGGAGCATCAAAATATGTGCTCCTTGAACATTTCAAAGAATAAGTTTTTACAGACGAAAGAAAAGCGTAAAAACTATCATAATTCTTACACAAGAGCATCCGCTGCAAAAACACACTGGAGGCTTTCTTGTTTTTATTTCCTCCCCTTGTAAACCACCTTAGTTTCAATTTAAATATCAACACCTAGGAGCAAACTGTTGTTTATAGCGATAGAAAGCGCTTTTCTGTGCCATCTCTCCTGACTTGCATATCTTTACGCAGGTTTAATGGGTATTTTTTTTTTTTTTTGGCTGTAAGAAGTGTTAATTTGCTTTTTTGCACCATATGGTGAAAATGAGCAGATTATCACATTGAAAACAGAATACTTAAAAAAAAAAAAGAACTTGGTTTTATTTTTCAAAAAATTAAATCAGCCTTTTAAGTATAGTAAATCTATTGATTTGCAATTTTTGAATATTTATTTGTTTTATAAAGATTTTGCAGGGCATTTTTTTTAAATATGTATTTTGGAAAAATCTCAATTATGAGGAGCTGTTTCTAGAAAATGTGATAGGAGAAAATTGATCTATTAATGTAAATTGGTAAGAAAAATCGGTATTTTGGAAAATAATTGTTCTGTAAATTAGAATTATTGCTCAATTTTTGAATTTTATAGTTGGAAAATGATATATCTTAATTTACTCTAAAATTCTGTTTTAAATATCTTAATTCTACCTTCTTTAAATATATTAATTTACTTCAAAATTCTTTAAATATATTAATTCACTTCAAAACTATTACAATCAAATTTTTATTGAATTGATTTTAAGCTAAAATTGACCAATATTAAAACTTTTGCATTCATTACTTACTATTCGTTCTGTTTGATAAGCGCAGGCTGCCGTAGTAGAATAAAAACAGCGATTGAAGAAGATAATTGATTAAATTCATAATTTTAAATAAAATTATTTATTTTGAGATATATTATTAATTATCTGATTTTTATTTGTTTATTTATGAGAAACTATATTTAAATTGATTAAGCAATTTTTGCTTTAATTTCTAAAATTTTTACTGAACGTAATAAATAAGTCTAATAATAATTCGGATAATAAGTTTTTGATGTTTTTGTAACGGGTAATATGACAAACATTTGTTTTTTGGCCAACCTCTAAGCCTATTTGAAACATTTCCGTTGCCATAACTTGTGTTCTAGCTCTAGTAAAAGAATCCAAGGAATTAAACCTCTGTAGGTTGCAATGCACCAAATTCATTCCATTTAGGTCGGTCCATTGTTTTAATAAAACAAATAATATGACTTCTTCTTTTCACTTCTTTTACCATGAGCAAAGCGCTCTTTACATCATTTATATATATACTGACAGCATTTTATTAATATTGTTCAGACTGAAAATATTGTCTTGTATCTAGTTATATTTTAAACCTTTTTACTGTCATTGATAATTTATTTTTATCTTATTTTACAAATTTGAATTCCATTTTCTTGTTTTGTTTCCTGTTCAAAATTTCTATAATTTTGTGTATTTGATTGATGCATACTTTATTTTGACAATATCTCTTCAGGTTCCGCATTATATAATGACATTTACTTATGTATGCTTTTGTGTAATCATGTTTTATTTTGTATGTATATATATATTTTTTATATTGCGTTTTATTTTGTATGTATATATTTTTTATATTGCGTTTTATTTTGTATATTTTTATTTTTTTATACAAATGTCTATATTTTTTCCTTTTGAAATTTACTTCTCTTATTGAGTAGCTATTGAATTGCAACTGTAAGCATTTCATTTATTGAAATAGCCGGAACTTCATTCTAAAGTTTCCAAACGTATAATTATTTAATTAAAAATTCAAAAATATATAAATAAAATAACTATTTTTAATTGTTAATGTGATTCATTCATAAAATAATTCCTTAAAAATAACAAAATTCAACTTTTAAAAAGCTTTTTCATAAATACAGTGAAAGTATTTATCAGTAGATTTAACTATATAATTTTCTATCAATTATGAAATGTATATACGGTCTTTAATCATGATCTGGATTTCAAATATATTTTTACCTATCTTAGATATCGCACAACGATAATAAATTTTAAAATTGAACATTTCACCTCTTATTTGGTAATGATGACAATTGTTGCAATCGCACTGATTGCAAATTTAATAAATGCTGATTATAAATGGGCAATTTAATTATTCATTAAACATTTTTTGCCTTTATTTCGAGTATACTTTTATAAACTGTATCCATGTGTGTACGGTTTATTATTTAAAAAATGAAACATCCACATTAGATACACAAGATAACAATTAAGAATTGGGAAGAAATTGGGAAAATACACAAATTGAATTCTTTTTCTACAAAATTTCATTGAAATATGTGTATATTTTGGAGATTATTTCTCACTACATAATCTTGTCAATGCTATTAGATAGTTTAAATTTGCTTGCAAAGAAACCTTAAACAATATTAATTATGAAAATCGAGAAATATTAAAAGAATGAAATCATTATCACCTTATATTTTCATGAATCTTTCTTATAATAACGAGCTTCCTTTTTCAATAATTATCTCTCTTATTATATTCTGTTTTGAAAATATATACTTTTTATGCTTCAAGATTGGTCTAAAGGTTTCTAAACGGTTCATAAATTTTATAATAGTGAAAGAGATTTCACTCCTTAAAAGAAGTTTTTAATTCTTTTGAAAAATAAGGAAATCTTTTTCAACAAAGGATTGAAATAATTTTATAATTTTTTCGCCCCTTGGATGTCAGTGGATATAAAAATTAATGAAAATAATTATTATTTAATGGTACTGCAATGTAGGGATAATAGATGATTGGGAAATTCAATATTAGACTAAAATAAATGCAAGTTTCGATTATTTATTGAAAAGAATTTCTATTTCCAAGAAAAATATAAAAAAATTATTTCATAAATTACGGTATATACATTTTTTTTGAAAGCGTGAAAAGATAAGGCATCGTAAATCTCATTTATAAAAGTATTTAGCCTCTTACGTATTTAAATATAGAAGATGAGATATAAATGAAGAAAAACTTTCAAATAAAGTTCTTTCATTAAAGATAATTCATTTCATAAATTAAAATTTATCATTTGCTATTCATTTTGTTAGTGAATCATGGTACAAGAAACTTTATTTTAATCGAGCAATAGTCAAACAATGACTTTGTTTATCCATATATTGTCGCAACAACATATTTTTTGGACAATACTTGAAAATATGGATTTAGATTTGAATCGGAAACTCTTGCTGAACTTTAAGGAAGGCTAAAATTAATTATTTACATTTAAAGCATCAGAAAGACTACAGATAAGCTAATTATTTTTAAAATAAACAAATGAGTGGTTTCATGATGGCGATTGCTAACAGTGAGTAAGCAGATTTTATGTCCATTCCATTAATTCCAAAATATAAACTGTGACCTTCTATTGATAAAAATCGAATTAGACGCAAGAAATAAATTTAATATTTAATTATTAATTTTATTAAATGATATTATTGGCTGAAATTATTTGAAATATCCTTTCCTAAAAATATCAAGATTTGAGAGTATTAACACCTTGACTGATATGTCATTGACATTCGAGTGACAGCAACAGTTCTTATTTAATGCAGAATTTGATGCATATAGAACAAGCCTATGCTTAGTTTATATCTCCTTATTTTAACACGTTTCTCAGGGCGTAAATCACCTATAATTCATACATACTATTTAATTAGATATTTTCTTCTCTACTAAAATTAAAAGAAAGTAAATACGTAAGCATCTAATTAGATAATAGTCTGAATCACGGTTATCAATCATGACAGCGAAAGTGTTAATCAATAAATTTCAGCACTCAGAACAATGCTTAATCAACGAAATTCTTCTAGGATAATAATATAATAAATTCAAATAATAATTTTCTTGTTAAAACATTCAATTTGGCTTTTGCCAAGCGTAATAGGCATGAAATTATAAATTTGAATTTTAATAAGGATTTACAGAAAAATTTTATTATTTCTGTTCATACCTTTATTTTATGATGTCAAAAATTTATATTTCAGAGACTGCATTTATATTTCTAATTCCAATTACATACTGTAAACATATTTACTAATGTATTTCATAAATTCCATTCGAAATCTTTTTAACTTCATTCCAACAGAGCTGGAGTTCTTCGAATTAGCCGTGATCGAAATTTTTATGCAAATAAGGAAATGAAAAGATTTTTATTATTTCTCTCTATCAACAAAGAATCTACTCTAAGATATCTAAATATATTTTCTTTGAACAGCAAGGAGATGCCTTAGAAATGAAAGAGTTTTCTGCATTTAAGTATTATAAAACTAATTGAAAAATAAAGCAAAATAAATCAATGATCAAAAAGGACATACTGGCTTCGAATTTCCTACAAAATTTCACTCCAGACAACATACAAATTTCGTTTCTTTAAAGAGTAAAGCCAGAAGAAATTTCACTCATCAGTCATCTTACCCCCCACCCTCTCCACCTCTCTCTTTCTCAGCGGTGGAGAATTCGTCTTCCTTTTTTTGCATTTGAAATCATGAATAATATTCTACGACATCCCTCCATACGTCACCGGGGTTTGACTTTTGGATCGAAATAACTTTTCGCTCCGTTTGTTAGTCAGAATTTCAAAACATCGTCTTGCATGAAGAACCACTACAGAAGAAGAAGAAAACGAAAGAAAAAAAAATGAACACAACAAGCAGTGATCGTCAGTATTTCATCTTCCTCAGATCGAGAAGGTTGGGATTGTAAAGTCCTTCACGTCCTGGTGTAAAACGTTAATCCTCACTCCAATCGGTTACCTAAATTTAAAGAATAACATGAATACGAAATTTTATTAGGTGCTAAGTTGAATTTTTGTAATGGTGATAATCAACAATATATACTTTTCGCAAAATGTTGAATTAAATATTTCAAAGTAACTTTTATAGACTCTCATGAAAATTAAATTTCTAAGCATATTTCTCAAAAAATAGGTAAAAGATATAAAAACGTTATATACTTATCCATAAATGAATAACAATAAAATGACTTGACTTTCAAAACAATGAAATAAAAAATTTATGTTATTTGCTGCCTCCAAATCTAATAAAAGCAGTTTATATCTAAAAACTTTTTTTGAAAATTTCTTGCGTGTTATATGTCTTATCTGTCTGTAACACTATGAAGAATAATGAATAGAAAAAATAGTATCTTATCAACTCCTTTTTTTTTTATTCAAGCACTGAATTTGGGCAATCATTTCTGACGATAAAATAATAATAATAAATTTATTTATTGATGTTTAATCATTTAGTAAGGCTTTTTAGCAAGGCTTTAGATATTAGTTAAAAAACTTTGTATCAACATAATCATAGGCTTAATTTGTTAAATGAAATAGATTCTACAATTTCAAAAATATAGTTTAAAAATGTTTGTCTTTATTCTCCAAAAATGTAAAAAGACAGACATTCTTCTTGTGAAACTCTATCTACTATTTTTAAACATGAAACTATGAAAAAAAAGTATATTGAGAATTTCTTTTATAAACTTTATAACTGCTATTTTAACTTATAAATATTTACACACAACTGTTTTATACTAAAATAATACTTTCTGTACTATTTTTAAATTTTTCTATCTCGATATTGGTGATGATTTTAATAGTATTCATGAAATCTTATAGTATATAGAAGAATTTTATTAGACTTGAGTGGAAGACAAAACATTTGGAATAAAATCATTTATAAATAAATGTGTATTCCTATTTTTCCCGAAGCATCATCTTTGTTTGAATTCTAGTTATCTTGTGTTTTGAAGATATTACCATTTTATATTGCTCGCCACACATTTTTAAAGACACCAATAACCATTTATCTCCAATCAGTAAATTTTGAACAGGATAATAATTTCAGTAATTATTATTTTGATTTACAATGAGAAACATAATATTCTGTTTGTTAACGTTTACTAAAAATATCTTTAAAATTGCTATCATATTTCATTTTCGTTAAATTAAATGAATTATTTAGTTTAATTACCTACATTTAAACATTTTTTAATGAATAAAACAAAAAAGAAAGATATCTTAGTCCTCATTATATATCATTTTTTCTTCTTAAACATATTTGACGGTTAAATAAAACTCAA
The DNA here is from genome assembly GCF_947563725.1 of Argiope bruennichi. NCBI lineage: Eukaryota > Metazoa > Arthropoda > Arachnida > Araneae > Araneidae > Argiope > Argiope bruennichi. The sequence continues at coordinate 141,206,905 of NC_079151.1, read as the reverse complement.
ATTTACTTTCGGTATTTATTCTTGCTAATAATATTAAAGGTCCTTCTGAAATTCCTCACTAACACATATATTATCTTTCTGATCATAACACATTTTCTACCTGAATTTAAAATAAAATAAATTTGTATACTCTTTCTTAAATATCTAATTTTTTGCTAAGTTAAAACTAATGATTGTAATAAGCTTTATCAAGAATATAAATTGGCTCTTTATGTGGAAATTATTTTAAGATAACCATTTGTTTAGAATATATTCAACGCTGTCTTAGAGATACGACATAGCAAGCTGTAGCGAAAAAACGTGTTTATAGGTTTCTATCTTTTAGTTGCGTTTTAAAAGCTAATAAACCAAAAACTGACAGACCATAAATAATTCAAGAAGCTAATTAATTTCTGTATTTGTTTGTTCAAGAGTTATTTCCAGGTTATTTTAAAAAAATGCAGAATTGTAGGGAAATTTCTAAAAAATGAACTCCAGGAAGGCACCCTGCTTTTATATATTGGATTAAATCAGATTTTTCCATTTTATATTATTACAAATATTACAATACAGTATAGATCAATCAAGGGCATCGCAGTTTCTTTTTATCATAAGTTCCTTAACAAGTGAATTTAAAGAGATATGCTTGACAAATTAAATTCAAACCATCAATGTCTTCAAATCAAAAAATAATTCACAAATCTTCTCTTCAATTTCATTTATATTAATATATTATTTTAGAACAATGTGTAGTCTATTTTGAAAATCCCATTTGCATTTTAAATCGAATTAAAATAATTCTTTATTACAAAATAATATAAATACTCAAAATATTTAAAAAAATAATTAACAAATGGAACTTATATTATTAAAATATAAACAGAATGATAAATGTGACTTTACAACAATGCAAGCATATATTATAAATAGTAAGTTAGTTAATTCATTGTGCTTGGTAATTACTGCCGATTCCATTCTGCATAATTCTTAAACTAAATGCTTAGAGACACGTACAAAACTATTGTTAACTAGAGATGCCTGTAGAATGTTACAGAAAAGATGGAAACAACTCTTGTCAGTTTTAATATGTAATATTTAACTGTGTAATATATTTTCGGTGAACAGACATTTGTGGTAAGTTTTAATTTAAATGAAGAGGCAATCAAGATCTACCGACAAAGTCCTAAATTAAAAGATTCTAAAGTTGGAATAAAATTATCTCGGTTTTTATTACTATGTAAATAAACCATTCAAGACGATTTAATTTAATCATTTTTTTTACAAAATTAATTTTTAAAGTACTTTTTTCCCACGATTATACAATATATTGAAGTGTATTCCTTATTTTTATAATAATTTATATTCACCATAATTACTGGGAATATTAACAGTTTCTATGTAGTTTTCTACTAAGCTTATTATCACGCTTAAAACGTCCAGACGTTCCGGGTTAGCATAGACAACGCTAGTCTAAATTATTATTTTGTGTTGATGTCTTTCCCAAAAGTTCTGCATTATATCGAATTTAGCTTCATTTAATTGGCTTTAATTTTAATACATTTTATATTAAAAAATCATCTACCTTATTTTGAAAAGTGCACGAAACAGCCCTTCACGTTTCATGAATAAATATCTCTTGGTTTCAGAATCAGCACTGTTGTCAACACTTAATAAAATTTTATTTGTTCCACATTTTTATCAAATCTTATCTATTCTAATGAAAATCAACTGAATAAACGTGATTTTTGTAAGATTCATTCGAAATTCCAAATGCAAATATTTAACTAAATAAATATTAATTTTAAATTTTATTCATTTATTATATTTCAGTATATCCTCATATGTTTTCCACTTTGATTTTAGTAGGTTAAATATTTTTATTATAATTGATCTTTTAATTTTTTTTTCAGATCTTACCACTTAAGAAACTTTAAAAGAAGAAAAAAATACTTAAAGTAATTTTCAGATTATCGAAGACTAGCAATAATTTAGGAGGAAACTTACGTACAGGTAAATAACATATTATGAACAACCATCGTAAAAGTTGCCTACTAAGCAAAATACTTAATCATATATCAATTAAACAATGGACCAAGAAGTGATCTCATGCGAATGCATTTCCTCTGATATTAAAAATGCATCAGTTAGTAAATATATTTTTTCTCAATTCTATTAATTTAGGTTCAACTGTAAATCTGAATAGACAGGGTATTTAGAAAGTCCTTGGGTAAAATTATAAACTAAATCAGAGTAATCAATTTATAGCATAACAAGAAATCCCATACGAAATGGATGGCAGCTACTTGGTGACCTTTGAATTGAACAAAGAACATTGAACTGCTGATAAAGACTTTATGTAAAATAAATTCAAAGCTACCGGTAGCAACTGCATGAGAATATTTTCATATTTTTTTAGTATAATCCATTTGAACGCTTCATTAGTTTACTCTAAAGGCCCTTTGTTAATACTGCATTTTATCTGTCACATTTTGTATAATGACGCGATGTGACTATTCATAAAGCTGCAATTTTGAGTTATTGTGAATTTGTGTTTATATTAGCTCTTTACAGCAGTCGGCCTTTCAGTTGTGCAGCATATACAATTGTAAAAATGGCCTGTATATTTGAATATTTGATTAGTTTCAAATATGTTGTATTATCCTGCATATATGATTGCAAATTTTTGGAAACAAAAAATTCAAAATATATTTAAGTAATACTAATAATATTTGGTAACCAACCAGTTTTTTCCTCGGATTGTTGATTGCAAAAAAATTCATTAAATATTTTGTTTAATTATGCCTTAATAGCTTCCTTAGAAAAATATTTTCAAATTTTGATGGATATATAATTCATAAACCTTAAACCATGATGTACATTGTACTTACTATATATGTGCTATATAGCTAATTGTACTATATATAATTTTCTATTTGTATCTTTATAACAATTATGTCACTGGAAAGAACAGCAGTATTTAAAAATAGATATACTTTAGAACTTTTTCGCCATAGCTTACTTCTGAAGTTAAACCTTAATTAAAATATAACAAAATTTCAAAAATTATACTACAGACATACCTCATACTGGAGCTTACACAACCTGGAAAATAAGCCGAATCATCATATCTTGATCTCAACAATGAAAAAATGATCAAGATAAAGTATTAGCAGAACAATAAAAGCATTTTTACTTTTACTTCAACAATGAAACAAGCAGCAATACATCTATACTACTATTATAAATGTGAAAGTTTGGATGGATGGATGTTTGTTAGTCAATCACGCCAGAACGGTTGAACGTAATTGGATGAAATTTAGCGCAGAGATAGATTATAGTCTGGAATAGGACATAGGCTACTAATTATTCCGATTAATTGAGTGTTTTTTATTAATTAAAAACTAACTTTCCCGCCAAAAATCTGAGGTCAAATCCCGCCAAGAATGAGTAAAGCTTCAGTTTTTTTTCCCACACTAATGAGGTTAGGCTTAATATATTTTCGACCGATTATTTCAAAGGATTCTGTTTATTTTCTTGGTGTTTGATACATTTAAAATTAAATATTGTTAATTAATCGATCTTTCGGATTCATTCTGAAGAACTTTTAAATTAAAATAAAGCAGATTAAAGGAAATTAAAAAATTCTAATCTGCAATGTGTTACCCAAACTGGCGTTGAAAATTCATGCATGTGCAGTGTGTTCTGATTGTTGACAACTGTGTTTTCATTCTAATTAAAAGTTAAAAAATTATGTGTATTATTCTGTTGTAGCTATCTCAATCTCGATCAATAATTAAAATATACTTGACGATTTTAAAGAAATACGACTCGCTGTTTTGTAGTATTTCAGGTTACAATATAAATCAATTGTTTTTAGGTTAGTTGTGTGTTTTTGTAACTAAATTGTATTTTTGTTAATTATATATTTTTTTGCATATGCTTATAATTTTAAGTGCATCGGTTTTTAGGTAAGTTTTAAATTTTTTATCTGGTATTATTTGTTAGTTTTTTGAAATGTCTAGAAAACGCAAATCTGATCTTTTGAAGAGAAGTAATAAATCTCGGGCTATGAAAGTAGCTAGAAGACCTGTTTGCAATTTTAGTGAGCACTTGTGGACTTCAAACCCCCTCCAACTGTGGGATAAATACAAGAATCAAATGATATCGTGCATAGGCTGGATGGCACTAACAATAACCTAACCATTAACGAAGCTTTGATATTGATTGAGGATAAAATGGAATCTGGAAAATATCCCACTGATTTCGGCCTACCCCCACCGCAGCGAAGAGGGGAATTATCAAGCGAAGTTGTGAAGGAGCTAAACTACAACACCGCGGTTTTAGAAGCGCAGGTCAGTGAAATGATAACACGATTACTTTCCGAGCAGCGTCAAATCTACGAAACGATTCTGAACAGAGTAAATAGTGGAGAGGAGGGATTATTGTTTCTTGACGCACCAGAGGGAAAGGGTAAGACGTTTGTGCTGAATCTCTTACTAGCCCAACTCCGCAAGGACCGCAATATAGCTCTGGCTGTATCTTCCTCGGGCATTGCTGAAACTTTGCTTAACTATGGCCATATTGAATATTCCATTTTCGAATTGCCGCTTAATCTTGCAAGCGAACATACCCTAACATGCAACATCACCAAAAACAATGACAGGGAACTCCTTTTCCAGCAGTACAAGTTAATAGTATGGGACAAGTGCACAATGTCGCACAAGCATGCATTAGAGGTGTTAAACCGCAGCCTGCAGGACTTCCGCGGCAATCAGGCGTTAATGGGCGACTTTGCTATTTTGCTCGTAGGCGATTTTAGACAGATACTGCCGAGTTGATCAGACCGTCAGTTCCCATATATACACATCAAAATTTCCACGAGAACGAAGTCGCGGTTAAAAGCTAGCAAGATTTATAGCCTAAAAAACTAAAGAAAAGTAATGTTCATTAGCTTTCAAAGAATCATGTGATTCGATGCAGAACAATTTGTATGAAAACTTTAATGAGTGATAAATAGATACACCGCAATCTTTTATGAAGCATGGTCTTATCTAAATGACTGCAGCAACAATAAATTTAATAAATAATCGAACAACAATGAAAGAAATGTACAAATCTGATGTTGACATTGCAAATAGTTTCAGTAATTATTTTATGACTGTTGTAGAGTTCTTCAACTATGGGCAATCAATTATAAAAATAGTTGGTAAAAGTATTAAAATCAACTCAACACTCTAACAAGCGAAAGATCGACGTCTGATATTTACAGAAAAAATTCCATTCTAACGATTTTTAAATAGTGAAATATCATCATGATAAAGCTGCAATTTCTTATTTCGAAAAGTACGAATGTAAACCAGGAAAAAATAAAAACTGAAACAGGTATTGTATACATATATTTTCCACATACTACTGCAAAGTGCTAGGAAGTCTCATTTCTGGGCTACGATCCCTTTGGTCTTTTGAAAAGAGCTCTTTCTAAATACAAACTCATCATGATTGATGAAAAAAAGAAAATAAAGATTATAAGATTAATGGAAATTAATACCTCTGGAAAATGTTATTAAAAGTCCATCTATCATGGATACGACGATACAGACTTGTAATCCAGATGAAAAGCATTTAAAAAAGACTTTAACATTTTTTATTTAAACATTTATTTGATGTACCCGAAATCATTTTTAAAAATATATAACATCTCTGAATTATTAAACTATAATTTTATTTTGATTACATTATTAATAGTTCCAAATAGTAATTATGTAATCCTGAAAACAATATCTGGGATACTATTCCTCATTTATTGGGCCACTATAGCTAATTCTTTTCTATTCACTGTTTCTTCTGTTTTATATTGAGTTGTCTGACTAAAATGTGTTTAAACGCTACAATCATATAGCTCTAAAAGCATATACTGCAAATTATGAAATGTGGGATGAAATTATGAAATACTTATTTTAAGGATATATCCTTATGCATTTGTTTCGAACTATGTTCGCATATGCAAATGTAGGAATATCAAACAATCTTCCATCGTTCAAAACTAAATATTGATGTTGAAATATATTCGTGTAATTTCAATTTCTATTATTTTTCAGAATACAATAACCATTAATCATTGTAAGTATAAATATATTTCGTCATGGAATTTGATTCACTCTCCATAACAATTATTGCATTAAATACTATTGAAATCTAAACGTAGTTCTAAATTTACATGCACATTTCTAAAATCACTATCTTTAATAAAGCACATTTTATTTACCACCTTCATCTAAATAGTTGTGATATCATTTATTGAACAAATTCTAAATGATTTTCCTGTTCTTCAGGAAAATCTCTCTATCCAATATCCTGAAAGCTAAGCAATTATATTCCGTTATCCTTATTTCCTACATGCATGCATGCCCTAAGGTTTAATTCTATAGCACATATAAAATGTCAAAGAGTCTGACAATTTTACAGGCTTTATAAGCGGAAATTGAGTTACGTCTAACTGAAGGCATGGATTTATGAAGCGATAATAGCATTATTCCCTTAAAAGGGCACTAAGATCGCAAAATATTTAAGTTGATGTTCATTTATCCCTTGGCTTGCAGCCATTTTTCTTTTATAAAATATCTTTGAAAAATTCAGGTTTTTGAATGTTTTTAAAATCATAATTTGTTTTATGATGTCACGTGATGTACTTTGCTCCTATCAAATGAGGTTGTTAAATAACCTGTCATAAGTTTCTTCCTCAACTTTTTAGTTGTCAGAAGTTCTGCTCTCATTTCCTCTCTGAAGGATTTTCATCTATCTTGTTTCCTGGTAAGTATGTTATTAGATAAAAGAAACATGCCAAAATAAACGCATTTCTAATTCCATTTAACAACATTTCATACAATGCAAAAATAAAGAAATAACATTAAAAAATAGGATTAAGCCTAATGCTAAAGTAAAATTTCCTATACAATACACTGCTATGATATTTTATTACAGTAGTGCGTTAAAGGTCCTCTTAATCAAACATAACTATTTCTATTTGTAGAAATAAATCGTTACAATATATTAAGAAAGCGCAAAAAATGGCAGCAAAAGAGGATTATCAGGGATGGGAAAGCGAAGAAAGGAAATGGAAAATTTCAGAAAAGAAAAATTCTTGTAGGATATATAAATAGATTTTAAAAAAATCCTATAAAAATTAGACATATAGAAGTTTTTCTTGGATATTTTAAATAACGATAACTGAATTAATCTGAAATATTCTTAATTTAACTTTCAGCAAAAAAGGAAGAAACAAGCAAAAAATGAAAATGCGGTCCGAATGACGTAGACAGTGGAACCTACATAATATTACAGAATAACTACGATTTAAGCATAATTAGTGAACAATAAAATTCCTCAAAGAGAGGCAATTTAAACTTAGAAAACAGAAAAATAAATAGAAAGTTAATTTTTAAAAATGAAATTTGCTATCACTAATTTCAAGTTACCATGTGAGAACGTTATTTTTTTGCATCACGTGGTATCAATTAGACAGAAAAACATCAAGTTCTCACACGATCCATATTTTGCAATCACTAACATTCAGGGGGGAAAAAATGGTTTTTGGCCAACTCACAATCAACCGAGCTCCAAAATTTTTTTCTGCGAACCAGAATTTTTTTTGTGAAAAACCGGTTTTAAACAATTACTTGACTATCAAATTATGCATGCGTCAATATTTAGAAAACAATGCTTTTTTTTAATCATGATATTCTTTACGCTCCAAGACTTTATCTCAAAACCAGATTTTTTTTTTCAAAATTCTGGTTTAAACTGGTTTGGAATGATTAGGAGACTATTGTATTGCGCAAACGTCAAATTTAATTTTTTTTTTCTGTTTCATCTCACAGTTATACGAGCTCCAAAACTTTTTTGTCAAGTAAAAAAAAAAAAAAAACGATTTTTGTATTTAAAAAAAACAAAAAAAAAAAACGATGCACCCTTTGCTGTTTAGCATTTATTCCAATTTTCTTGTCTGTGCTATTGGCCAAACAGGGGAATCAGGTATATGGCGGACATTCGCGCCAAGTTGCAACTTTTTGTTTGCGATAATATGGCAAATGTGCAACATTCTTTAACATTTTTCCTGATAATCCTAAAAGCGAAAACTCGGTGTCTCAAAAAGGATAAAGCACCAATTTCGTGCCAGCACATTTTGAGCTGCAAAAACACGAAACTAAAACAACATCATATTTTCACATGATAAAAAAAATAAAATAATTTAAAAAAAAGAGAAATAAATAAAGAAATGAAAAAAAAAGACAGAAGCTGAATAAGAAAAATAAAATCTATATATTAGCTATGTCCTTGGTAAAGTACATTCTTAGAAATAAAAAGCTAGAAAAAGAGTTGGTTTTGGCATTTCTTTTTCTTATTCTCACAGAATACTGTTCAGTTTTAATAATATTTCATCTATACAAATTTTTAAAGTTTGAGGCCCTATTAGAGTCCGATTTAAAGTTTGTTGCTGTTAAAAAAGCTTTAGCTCTTGAGGCCATTAAAAGGAATGCAAAAACAGTATTCAAAAAATATAAACAACAGGAAGTCCTTTTGTCTTAGCAGTAAAATACAACTCCGATGGAGGTAGACTCTAAAATACAGATGATTAATCCAGACAGGAAAAGAAAAATGAGACAATACATTACTATCCCATTTGGAAAATCCTGCTTTCATTGTATTGTAGGAAGTCGGAAATAGTTTGAATTTTTATAGGTAATCTTTTATTTGTCAAAATTTGAGAAATATTTTTTGAGGTTTAATAAAATTTTTCAAACGAAACCTTTAGACTAACGATTATGTTATTGCTTACAAATCATATTATAAATGGAGTTTAAAACATACTTTTATTAAGGGTACAATGTACATTGAAACCAAAATTTCTCAATTTTTGAGATATTGTTTTGAAATTTATATGGTAATTGCATTATATCAATCTAATGCTGAAAAAAAAATTTCATCAAAATTCATTGATAACTTAAAAATTTTTTTTTGGTAAAAAATGGAAAAAAAGTTTAAATATTCTAAAATTTCAAATTGTTCCATGCGCATAAAAATATAACATAAATTAATTATTTCTATTTTTTCAGATACATTTTTTAATTCTACAAAATATTTTGCATACTTAAATCTATTGAAAATATGATTTTCAATTCAAAACTTGAAATATTTGGCATTTTTTGAAAAGTTTAAAAAAATCAGTACAGTAATATTACTCGAAGCCTTCAATAAAAAATTTTAATACTCATAATTCATCTATAAATGCAAAATTATATTATTTTATGTTTATACAGCATAACAGAAAAGTTTCAGAGTTGTAACTAAAAATATGATGCACATGGAGTATTTAAAAATTTGAAGGGCATCATAAAATTTCATTTTGAGAAAAAGCTAAAAATACATTTGAATGATCCCTACAGAACAGAAACAAAATTAAAACAACTCAAATTTATTAAATATACAAGTTTATTAAAAGAATTATTTATTTTATGAAATATATACAAATATACATACATAATATTTATGTAAGAATGCACAAAGCATATACAGGAAATACTACTGGTGAAGCAAAACTAACTCCTTTTTTCATTTAAAAAATACAACCCTCAATTAAAAAGATTTTTTAACATCATTTCATGAACCATAAATATTAATTTTTATTACATTTTTAAATTATATATGCAGCCATAAACAAATTCAATACAAAATATGAAGCAAATCAAAATGAATGCACCTGCTGCATAAGTTACAGTCTCATGTTTTGCTTCTAACCTTACATTGGCTTGTTTTTTGATTTTTTTTCATTTCTTTGTTTTTATATTATGTCAAGGGGTTTTTTTTGTGCTGTTCTTTTCTGGTTCTTTTTCTGACCTATGATAAAGCGAAAATCATCTTTTGATATATTTTCTTCAATCAAGCAAAGATTTTTTAAATATCCCAGATTATACTCTCTCACAGCTTTACTTATAACCAACTCTAATCTTTTCTTTGAAACGAATACTTCTTTTTGGCACGTCTGTAATTTAATTTGTAATGTAATTTAAAATAGAGAAAATATCAATTTTAGCCCAGAAAAGAATTGTTTATGTATTCAATTTCAAAGAAAGAAACGAGTAATTTGAATATGAAACTAATGACGAACGAAACAACAAACCAAAACAAACAACAAGAGAAAAGAAGAAGTTGAAGTTTTTAACATCTGTCATTGTAAAAACAAAACGATAAAATAAAAATTGCGAATAAGGCTCACTAGCAGAGCTTGGTGGAAAACGAAACTGTGTCATACTGTAGCTGTACAAATGTAAACAAGTGTGCGTGGCCTGCTAATATCAATAAAGAAATGCTAATATAGCGTGAACTAATTAAGATATCAAAATAATTCTTTTTGCAAACGATGGCTTACACTCTAAATATACATAAAAGATCAAAATAAAAAAATCGCAGATTTCATCGATTTATCACATTTTCATCGCCCTTAAATCACCAAAATTAAGATATTTCCATCTTAGTTATTTTCCACTTTCTAATCTTTAATTTTTTGTCATAAATATCAGGGTATCGTGAATATAGATCTCAAATATAAAGCAAGAAACGAAAATAACTTAGAATCAAATTTAATTCTATTAATAGAATTTTTAACACACGTAAGTTTACAAAGTTTAATATTACAGAATATGAGGAAACAAAAGATAGGTGATTATAAAATGAATGTTTATAAACCAGAAACATGTGTAAAAGCATGTGCAGAAAACCAAACTGAAAGTGCTGATCTTTCCTTCTTTCTTATTAGTTGTGCTCGATTTTTGAACTACGAAAATGAAACAAAAAACATCCCAGTTAATTCAGTTCTTCAGTTTCCCCTAATCACTAAATTGTGTATTTACTTTTTCCAATGTTTAATATATCTATATACAAGGTGATCTAAGAAAGTGAAACACATTTATTTTCCTAAATATTGCACCTATTTATACGTGGTTATCGGTGAAGTCATTTAAAGCCCTTTAAATTCAAAACGGCGTTAAGCCAGGAACATAATATGTAATTATATCAAAGTGATTATGATGAATTTGTTGAAACAGGTTACAGCGCTCTAAGTGGTGAAATAAAGAAGTTACAAAGAACTACTCGAAAAATTAAGGAGATCGGCTGAAAAATCCATTTAGAAAAAATACACGCTGTGACATATTAAAAACAAAGACACATTTTTTTCATGGAGGCATCTGTAAAATTTACGGATATGATTACGATTAAAATTATATGCTGCGAAAAAAATGAACTTTCCATGGCTTGAAAAAGAAATTGTCCTAAAACTGAGAAATGTGTTCTCCGATATTATCATACGGTTTTTCTGAGTTAAACAAAGGTGTATATATATATATATATATATATATATATATATATATATATATATATATATATATATGTGTGTGTGTGTGTGTGTGTGTGTGTGTGTGTGTGTGTGCTTCGGCGTGTCAGTAGATTGAAATACTGCCGCCGAATAAAGCTTTAAAACGAACATATTTTCAAGACGTGGAAAGTTCATGATTTTAATCGCAAATATTTCGGTGGTTATAAATTTTATAAATATTTATATAAATACTCTCAAATAACTCAACGAAACTTTTTCTCCGGATTTTATTACGGTATAGCATAAATATTCTACTTAGACTTTTTATTCTTTAGCTGATATCCTTCATTTTTTGACATCCTTTTTTCGCTTTTAGGGGCGCTATAACCTGTCTCAAGAAACTCAGTATAGTTCTTTATTATATACATGTTATTTCTCCGACTACATGAGACATTAAAGAATTTAAAGGACTTGTCGATCACCCTGTGTGTACTTTCAAAAAAAAGTTTCATTGAATAAGGTGGGAAAATTCATAGAAATGTATTGGTTTATGCTAAGATTGTTAATTATAAGTAAAGAAAATAATTTTTTATATTTCCCCTATAATGTAAAAACGCCAAACAGTAAAATATTTCTCTTACATTTATTTATCAATACATACATTTTTACTCCTCTATCGATAAAATTTGAAGAATTGTGTTTATTTCAAAATTTAGAATAATTTACCACAAATTTGTATAGAAACATTTATTTCTGAAATGGAAATTTACTCAATAGAGAAAAATTGCCATGAACATATATCATTATTATTTAACCATTATGATTTGAAAGAAATTTGCTTCTCATGCGTACTGCTGGTTACTAGTTGTAAAAAAAAAAAAAAATGTCACAAAAAGGAAACTTTAAAATGTTAACATTTAAGGTATCTTAGAGAAATAGTGAATTTCTAAAAAAAAAAGAAAGAAAGAAAGAAAGAAAAATGTTCTGACTGTAATCTTGGCTATATTAAGCTTTCTTAAAAGGTGACTTTTTTAATAACAAGAAACTATTTAAAATACTGAAGATTTATGCTATACTTAATCATAACATATATAAGTGAATGTTATTAGAAGAAAGAAACGTTTAACATGTTTAGAAAATGCTCATTTTGCTCAAGTTATGTCAACTTTTCAATTCTTTGAAATATATTAAAGATACATAATATATATATATATATATATATATATATATATATAAACACAAATGAACATTTTTTTGACTGATTTTGATGAATTAAAAAGTTAATTAAAAATTAAGTAATTTTTTTGTGTTTGTCAAAAGTATTTTTCAGAAGGTCTCAGTAAAATTATTTTTATTCTATCTTAAAATTTAAAACATTTGTCATTTGTTGTTCTGCCAATTTTAATATCGAACAAATTGTTCAACAATTTAAAAAAAATTAAATTTTAATTTAATACACATTTTGTAAAAATACGTTTATTGTTATGACGAATTTTAATATAATTCATTTTATCATTTGCTTTTTCCATTGCTAAAATATTAAATTGCTTTATTTACTTTTAATTCCAATGTAAGAGTTTCAGTTTAGCTTTTGTTTTTTAATATATACATATTTTTTCTTTTCGAGCGCAGGAATATGTAATGGATTAATACGATTAAATCCATATTTTCGTGTTCAACAACTAATGCATTATTAATAAATACATTTCATAGTAAGAGCTTTACAGATAAAAAAGCCAAAATTTCGAGAGAGCAATTTAGTTATTACTGACAATTAGTTGCTTAAAAAATAACATTTAGTAAAAAAAAGAGATTGAATATGAGTTATTTAATAAATATTTTAATTTCTTTTTTTTAAATATAATATTTAAAACATAAATTTAATTCGAAATGTGATAGTCAACATTTACACAATTAATGCATGCATTGGTTTGATAACGCAATGTGCTTCGCTTACAGAGCATGTGGCCAGTAATTTTACTTATAGGCAAGTAAAATAAGAAATATGTAGGAAAACAGAAATCAAAAGTTACTTTTTTCCTCGGAAGTTCATGCCAAATTCTAAAAAGGAATTACATACATTTTGCATAAATAAACATTATGCATATCTAAAACTTTGTAACATTTCATAAGTAAATAAAATCATTTAAAAATTAAATGTTCATTCATGGCCTGATTTATTAAGTTATCTTTTGGTAAATATTGTTTTACTACTTTGAGTCAATTTCAGTTTGGAAACTTGTTGGAGTGGAAGTAATAAAATACATATTCGATAAAACAATAAGCAAAAAAGAAAAAAAAACATTTAAAAATTCAGAAATTATTAAATAGTTAAATACTTAGCAGTTTTTTGATTAAAAAGGAAAAAGAGATTGAAGCTTAAATAGTGTCTTTTGCTGTTAGTTTTTCCATTAACATATCTTCAAGCTGATGGCCTCCTTTTTGTTTACATCCTGGTGACTACACGAATAAAAGTTGGAAAGGAGAGAAATATATCATAATTTTTCTCTTTACTTAAATATAGTTAATCATTTTTCTTATTAATTTGAACTTAGTTTGCTGAAATAGAGTCAATTAATTCAAATTTGAGAAGAAATATGGAATCTTTTTTTTTCAAGAGTGAAAAATATTAGAGACTATTTTGAGTAATCTGGCATATCTGGTGTTTTAAGATTGCATCAAATCTAGAAAATAACAATATTTTCTTAGAAATCATTAATCATTCATTCTTTTGAAACTGATTTGTATACATTATGCTTATGTGTTCTGCATTTTTCAAAAAATCGCTTTTAAACCTCTGGACATTTTTTCAACTGTCACTTTCTGATTGTTGCAGAAAGTGGCTGCAGCCTTTCAGGACAACTGCTTATGACAACTGACGATGTTTTCAAGTACATTTTATGATTCCTGCACAAAATGCAAAAAGGGCAGAATAATGCTTAGTTCTGGGAAATTTATTGACTGAAGGCAAATATTTTCTGATTTTTCTTTTCGAAGAAAGGTAATTTGCAACATGTCTGGAGTAGATTTGCATATAAACTACGAATATGATAGAAGTTTCCAGAAATCTTGTTTATTTTGCTATGTGTCCGCATTCTGTAAAAATCAAATACAAAGAGCAATCGGCTTTCCCTAAACACTCTATTTACGGTTGGAGGAGCAAAGTCATTTGCCACTTCCAAGAAATCCATCAAATATCATTTTTTTCGGAAAAAACATTCTTCTGTAGAATTACAGTATTATTCATACAGCAATGAAATTTTATGAGTATATACCAAGAATTTGAATTTTGTGGAAATGATTGAGGAATGAAAAACTTTTTTTAAAAGGAATAATTTTCTGTCTACATGCTAACAATCAGAAATTTGCTGAACTGAGTCAGAGATGAAATTATTTTGTCAGATGGAAATTATATTTAAATTCTACACTCACATTAGAAATTTTTATGCGAGTCAATATGAATTAAAACAGGATGAATCTGCTCTCAAAATTAAAATACTTTCAATTCCGAAGCCAATTGGTGAAAGAGAATGTCGGTAAAATTATCATTTCGGCTTGCAATTCAAAGATACAAAATATTAATAAATATGAAAAAAATTAAAATTCGAAATCTATGTAGACGAAGATGATTGAAAGAGAAATAATTGTTTAGAAGCTTCAGTCAATCCTTAATATTTAAATTTAGATACATTAGTAAAATATGAGTTCTTAAAGAAAATTGAATATCGTTCTTTCAAACATCAACATTATCAAAGAAATAATTCCTTTTCAAAATTCTATCCAAATTCCTATTTATTATGAGTTAACAGTTTTTTAATAAATGTCTTTCATGAATTACTTATTTTATTAATGCTTTCAAAATCATAAAATTAAAACATCGTTTTTGTGACATCCTGTGCGTTACATTGTATGATACAAAATCTATTGTTTTGCATTTCATTTTATACCATAGTTGAATAAATAGGATGACATCACTTCAACAGAATCTCTTCAACTATAAGGATCTATAAAGGAAACATCAATCAAATTTTAAAACATGAGAGATAATTATATATATATTAAGCACTTCTTTTTTTCTGAAAATATACTTTCTTTGGAAATAAATCTAGACACCTCAAAATATTTTCAAATTTTTTGTAAAAGTAAGTAATTTTTGCAAAAGAGCCTTTCCGCTTTGACATACAAAGAAAGGTTGAAGATGCTATAGAAATTTATTCATAGGCCAAGACAATAAAAGAAAATAATATTCTCTTTTAAAAGTGCTACGCAAAGTTCATTAAAAATAAGATTAAAATATCACAATATTTCAGTTGCGTGAATAAAACATATGAAGCAAATATCTCTTTTAACAGAAACAATTTTGAAAACTAACTTAAAGTACTCTAAAGATTTGTTGCTTGTATTGCCCCTCACTTTCCTTCATGGTATCTGTGATGTAATGCACAATGCGTCATTCAAGCGAAAGGATTGCTATGATATTTTAAATTTGTATCCTTTTAAGTTTATACCATGTCTTTTGTATCCTTTAATTTTTCTTAATTAACTGAGACAAGGCTCTCTAAACTCTTATTCTCATGAATATCTAATTTTATATTCTATTGCAAAAAGGACTTACTTTTAATGTCTGACCTAACCTTCTAGATTTGAAACTATATTTAGGGCATTTTATTACAGTGGAACAATAATTTTTTTAGATTCTAAGAATAATAATTTTTTGAAGAGTTTTTCAGATAATAAATTTCAACCAAATGAGTTTTTTCTGGTATTTTAAAAGATAATTCTCTGAAAAGTGAGCATATTTGAATCTGGATAACATCATTGTTCTTTATAGGGCACTACAAATTAACAGCAACAATAAAAAAAGAGATAACTGCTATCATAAGCAGAAAATATTTACAGTTAGTGCTTTTATTTCATAAAATATCACCCCAGCATTTCATGAATTTTATATATTTTTTTAAACCGTAATCAGTTTTATGATGCTTTTTGCTCTTTTGGAGTAGCTTCGTTAAATAATATGTTACATATTTCATTTGTAATTTCTCGTTGCAAAACTGACATGATTTGAAGGAAGTGTATGATAGATACGTTGCTGTGAGAAACAGTTGTCTGCGAAATATTCATAATTTTAGCTTTTTTAACTACAATTTACACAAAATCGGTACATAGTTGAAAACAAAAAAACTAGAATTAAAACATAAAATGATTTTTATCAAATTATTTATAAGGTATGTGGCAATAACATTTTGAAATTTAAGTAAATGTTTGCAAAAGGAATTTTGTCTTAGAATTTTCTGTATCGTTTTTTGAAATTAAAAAAAAATAGTAA
Source organism: Argiope bruennichi (assembly GCF_947563725.1). Taxonomy (NCBI): domain Eukaryota; kingdom Metazoa; phylum Arthropoda; class Arachnida; order Araneae; family Araneidae; genus Argiope; species Argiope bruennichi. The sequence continues at coordinate 141,190,226 of NC_079151.1, read as the reverse complement.
AAAAAAAAATCGATTACCTTTTGAATATTTGTATAAGTGATTCATTTTTTATGTTAATTTCTTAACCGTTTGTGGTTTAATGGACCATGTATGAATTAACTAATAGGAGGAAATAGATTAAAATAAATAGGAGGAAGAAGCCTGTATTCTCGGTATGTGCTCTTAACTAGAATTATTCGAAAATTGAAAGAATAATGAATTACATACACATAAAGTCATAAATCATGAAATCTTATAAAGAAAGGCGATAAAATATAAATGATTTCTTAAAAGTCTGAAACCAGCAACATAAGTATCCTTTAATCTAATAAGATTTCTTTAAATATTCTAAAACTTTTATATTGTCATGTAGGTACTCAATGACACACACAAGAAGTAGAGCAAAACCATTTTATTTACTCAACTCTGAACTCAGAACACAGTGAATGACAGATCTTCTTCTTTTATACTAATTGGTAAAAATCCAGAATACTTTTCTGGAGACAGTAAGAAAAGTCCAGAACACTTGTCTGGCAAACTAAAGAAATGTCCAGAATCTTCTGGAACATAAAGTAAAGGAAAACATAAAATCAAGGAATTAAATATTTACACAAACTGTGAATCGCATTGTCTCTAGCGGGATTCGAACTTACGATATCTTGATTATGAGTATCAGTCCTACGACCATTCCGCCATAGAGAGCCGGTGGCTTCCTTTCAATGCGGCAATAAAAACCGATTAAACACATTTATTTTTGATAAGAAAGGAAATCTCAATTTATATAGAAATCATCTGATCAAATAGAAATCATCAAATGGCGATTTCCCAACATTAATAAAAACTCAGATATCAGGACGATTATATCGATAGAAACAATTAGAAATTATATATGGTCCTTCACCAAGTAAGCATGTTAAGGCGTTTCCAATTAAAAATGAGAATTTTTGCAATCTTTTTGAAATATTTTCAAACTATTGAAGGTATTCAAGTAATTTGCATGATTCCGACGTTTTAGTATTGAGCTTTGCAGTCATGTAAGCCTTTTACTATCTTGAAATTCACTTTTTAATCACAGCCACGTTTAAAAATTTGTAAAAAAAATATTAATTTTTTTTAAAATATAGAAATTTATTTCATCTGATTATGTAGTTAAATCAGGTTCTTTAAATTAAAAAAATATTGAAAAGTGTATTATAATTTTCGAAATAACGCCAAAAGTGCTTAAGATTCCGTTAATGTTGGATGCGTCATTTTTCAAGACATTAAAATAAAACATTTTGAAAGTTTCATTAGAAACTTACAGATATTTTTGGCGACTATTTTCATGACGAACAACTCACTAAGCGAAAATAATTGGCAGGCTTAATTTGAAAATTTGATACTAATTAGCTAAATATTTTATTTAGGCCAGTTAATCAATCAAAACGAACCTCTCTGCTTAAGCGATTTCCATTGACACCAGCTTTGAGAAGATGGAACAATAAATAGCAAAGTTACAGAGGTGTGCGTTTTTGTTGTCGACTGTACCATAATTATTCATCCATACTAATTAAAAAAAAATCCTCAAATATGCTTAACTATTCCCTTATTCACCTGATGTAGCTCCATGTGATTTTTTAAAACCAATTCTTGTATCTTTGAGCAAACAGTAATTTCTGCTATGGATCTCGAAAGTTTCTCTTCTTGTTTTTTATGGATATCAAAGTATATTTTCAGAATAATAACAAAATGTTAGTGGAAACGCCTGACAGATACATTTTGAGGAGATATAATAAATATTTACCAATAAATTGATATGTTTGATTTTAAAATAACGGTTCCGGTGCCTTTCGATCATAGTGTTAAATACAATAATTAGAATCATGAGATTATCGCAAGCATACTTTAATTCTTTTTAAAAATATATTAAAAACGGGAAAGAAAATTAGGAAATAAAACTGATTTGTTTGAAAATTTTATTTTCTAAACTTTTAAACGATATAAAGAATGATTATTTTGAATTGATAATATTATTAAAAATAATACAATTAATTTTCATTATTATTTTGAACTAATGAAAAAAAAATGTTGGGTCTTCACAGATTTTTTTTTATTGAAAAATAACAAACTGAGTATCTGTTACCCCAGAAGTAGCTATCTTAAAACGTTTCAAGCACGTTGCCCAATAATTTCGTCTTTATAGAGTTTTGGATATTTTCGTATCATTCATGTTATATTTTTACCTATATCTATACATCACCTATAACCATTGAGAAAAAAAATCACATATTCTGGTTTTTGCCATTTAAATGATACTAAGATGGTTTACCAGAAAGCGGGGAAAAAACTGAGCTAGTATCACGGAACAGAAAGAAGGAATTCGCTTGTGCAGTAGTATATATGAGTAGGTATCACATCCTATGCTCAATTGAGCAAACTTATCGCCCGAAACGTTCGATGTTTTCAAACTTTGGCCCTTAAGGGAAATAATCCATTCCCGTCCAAGTACCTACGAACAAATCTTAGATTTACTTTCTGTCTTTTCAACGCGTCCTCTATAGACTCTTTCTACTCTTTTTTATTTTTTGTTGTTGTTCAAAAGACGCTGCTTTTGTTCCGTCTCCTTCTTTTTGGTTATCGAATCTTTTATTTATTTATTGCATCAGACGACATTTCAGCTGCGAATGGAATTTCCAAGTGGAAGTTGTTCTTTGAATCAGTTTTGATGCTAACTGCTGGGTATAGTTCTTCTTTTTTCTCCTACTTCATTTTATTTTTCTGAAATATCTGGTGACAATTATTAATCGTGAGAATGGACGTTATTCTAGCCTTCGAACATAAAATTTCCTTGAAAAGACAAGTATCAATTTCAGTCTAATAATATTATATTATGAGGGATGTGAACCATTCCATAAATATTAATCCAGATATTGTTCCTCTGACTTTGGTGAACAATGAAAACATGTTGCATAATTTTTTATTCTTTTTTTTTCTATAGCTGTTAAAAAAATCTTGTTGTTGTTATTGATACTGATCCCTAGTTGGTATGACAATTTCAAATCAACTCCATAAGTTCAAAAACTTCCAGAAAATCTAAAAACAGTAGAGGTTTAGAAAACAATTCGTCCAATTTAAAATCGATGCAAATTTTTGCCAGAGCAGACTTACACTTGGTGCAAGTCAAGGAGAGGGACCTCAAGTGCCCACTGACAAAACGAGAGAGACAAGTCTGCTGACATCTGTTACCCCTGAAAAGTAGAGCACCTCCAGGGCTCTTCCTAGAATACCAATGGTGATCCAGAGAGAGTTTCCACAAGTCCCTATTCAATTCCTTTTGTTACGAGAAACCCTCACTGAAGGTGTAACACTTATCTGGATGAGGAGCATCAAGAGCAACAGCCCCAACTTCCAGAGAGTCTATTGTTAAGTGTTAAGATGGACAACCCAGCTCTTCACCAGCGTCCTTCCAATTACTAAGGTGTTGAATTGAGGATCTACTGTCAGTGAGTATCCATACATTTGTAAAGTCAGGGTCAGTAATACCCTCGACATAATTAAAGCCATTCTCAATATCTTGTTTCTATTAACTGTTGGGAACCTTATTTCTATAACTGTTATTCTAAAGAAAACCTTGGATTTTGCGGGTTCAGTTGGTTTTAGGTTATTCCTTGCCAAATTTAATCTTGCTAAAAAAGGCACGCTTTTTTTAGAATTTTGCTATTGTATTATGCATATAGAACAACTTTACTTAAAAACCTGTGTCAATTAAACTTTACGATCAAGAAACAACCATCAGAACCTCTAAAATTGAAATTTGGTGGTCATAATTTACTGATAAAAACCTAACCATTGTCTCATTTCATGGAAAACCTAATAGAAAATGTGCATTTTTGAACATCATTAAATCTCACTGGGTTTAATTTCTCCGCATTAACAAGTGCGCTTCAAGGTAAAAATTTTAAATTATTATTTTGTTTTCAAATGACAGAAAAATCGGTTCGAAATTCAATCAATAAAAGTAGCATAGATTTGAAATGATGGTGAGTTTTTGCAATTAAATAAATTCCCACAAAAATAAAATGCATTCGGAAAAATTAAAAAAAAAAAGAGTTAATGCTCTGGAATATCGAGAATTTTGATTCCTCTAAATGTTATTGATTTCTGTGCATTTTGCATAGAATAGTACGTGCATTAATTGATTATTTCCGTTACCATTTGTGTTTTTTTTTGCTTTTAATCGAAAGAAGGCACAAAGCTTCTAAATCCTTAAAACCATTTAAAATGATTTTTGAAAAACTAAAATTTATTAAAAGCGAACATGAAATATTACTCAAACTAAAAGCCATTGCATATTCAAAGGGATTTCATTCAATTCGATATCATTCAATTTCCCGGCTTCAATAATTTCTTTACAATAAATATTTAGTTAGATAGATTTATTTGCTAATTACTGTTATTAGATAAATATTAATAAGGCATATTAATTAAAATCATTCTTTACAATCCATTGTCTTTTCAGTAAAAAAAGTGTTTCTGCTTCCTTTCCTCTCTTGAAAACAAAATGTTAAAGTTTCTTTGATATTCGACTATTTTTTTAGTTATTTCAATCATAACTTCAGAAATGAATGCTCAATACTAAAAATATTAAGAAGGTTGTATCCTCAAATGTGTTCTTTTTTCTATTTGGTAGCTTTAAGATTTATTTTCACTCATTAGTCTTAATAACAGTGTCTGACCATTCACTTCAAACAAAAACACAGCTGATAATTAATATTTTATTTGCGTATTCAATAAGTATAAAAATAATTTTTTAAGAGCTCTGATTTTTTTAATTGATTAGATTTTTGTCACGCATCTTCTTTATTCAACAGTTTTTCCCCCGTATATTTAAATAAGACATTATCATTATGATTTACGAATATAGTAAATATGCATCACATATAAAGCTGTCTGAATGCAGTAGATGCTTGAATCAATATGATCTTAGAATATATTTATTATTTAAAATGAATAATTTATAAAACAAATAACACATAGCTGATTTTAAGAATAAATTAAATAGCAGGTATAACCGATTTCTGAAAAAATTAAATTAATCAAACATTTTTTTTGAAATCAAATATTTAGCTTAGCATTTTCCCTTTAATCATTAATAATTATTTTATGTTAATTTTTTAATTACTGTTTATGGGTGTCATAATATCGAAGTATAGCTTTTGTTAATTTTCAGATTACTAAGCATGCTCTAATAAATTCATTAAGTAAACTGCAATATTAAAATCTCACACCAGGCTATTTATTGACTACTATATGATATCTTGATACAAATAAAATTCATTATGGCTATTGTTCTTTATATATGTATGAATACACTTCCTCTTAAATGATTGGATCGGTTTCTATAAAATTCTGTATAGGAATACAAGAGAAAAGCTATCTTTAACTTTTCAAAGTGAAAACGTTGATTGAGTATTCAGTTAATAGAAAAATGTAATTGGATATCAATTAATTAGAAATTAACTTAAAAATTGCATTTTTTCAATAGTAACGTAGTAGCAAATTATTTTACAAGAAATTTTTTAACACCATCATAAAATACAAACTTTTACCTTTTTAGTTTATAACAAATTACTTTTATACCCATTTTTTTCATCCAATTTTATTAATGCTTTAAAAACAGTGCAGGCGATTTTGAAATACAAAAAGAATCAGAAATAGATCAGTACTATTCTTTCAAATTTTTGGTTCATATTTTTTTGAATTTTTAATAGTTTTTCAAAAGTTATTTAACAGTTCTTAAAATACAGAACTGTGATATTCTTCATTTTTAAGAGATAACAAGTGAACAAGTCAAAAGATTGCCAATAAAGTGCTGTAATATAATAAAAAGATTTTGTATAATATAATAATTTTTACAAAAATCAGCTTCTACTTTTTAAATATTATACAAGAAAGAATTTAAAATTCTGCCGCTGAGAACGACGAGTATTCCTTTCCCTTATACAGTTATACTCCTGTTATTACTATTAAGAAAGAATTGTCTCATAATTTCATTAATATATTAGACATTTCTTCCTTTTTTAAGATAAATTTCTTTGAGAAATTTATATTAAATATACCACTTTATGGAAAACATTATAGAAATATTCATCTTAAATCAGAGTGTTCATCTCATATTTCAATGCAAATTATGCTATAATTTTACATTAATTGCAATCTTAACCCATTATTATAAAAGGATAAATACAATAAATTTCTAAAAGAAAATTATGCAGAAAAATTCTAAAAATAAATCCATTTAACTGGGGATTTTTTTTCCTTTCCACTTCATATAGAAAAAATTCTCATAAAAGAATATAATGTATTGTCTCGCATAAGAAAATAACTAGATATTGAATGTTCATTACATATATTTCGGAAAATGTTTGTAAAGTGACTACACCATAAGAATAAATATTATACTTTCAGATTTTATTTTGCTTTATAATTCTTTCGGAAGAAGTTAAAAATAAAATAAAATAAACACATCCTCATGCTTAGTTTCACATGAAGTTCTCATAGAATGAAATTGATTTCACAACTGGAATAATCGAATGGTAGGAAATATCTTAACAATTTAGATATTGTATTGTTTCATCATATCAATAAAAGATAGAAATGATAAGAAGTGAAAATTTTCCGCATCCGCTTGGATTTTGTTAGAAATACAGTCAACATGCATTTTACTTTATTTAAAGAATGACAGTTTAATCTCAATTCTTACTTTCCAGACTCTCTCCGATTGCAAACTTTATTTCCAATCATAATCTCTGTAGATTCCATAGTTCGAATGAAAATGCTAGAAAATGTGTCCCGCAGCTATTTCAGAAGACTTCCTGGAACTTGTTCCATCGCTAATTTCATTAATCTTTCGTCATTGTTCGCGGCCACTTTCCAGACAAGCAGAACATTACCATGAATCCTAAATCCTAAACTTCGGTTTGCTATTATATTCGTCTGCATCTAACAAAGATCTGAGATTTGCTTCTGAATTCTGAATAAGTCTCTTTGTTGAATGGTAGTTGGGGAATGCGGATTGTTTGGGACTAAAAGTTTTCTGACAGAGAGATAGATGGCGCAAATGATGACATTGTTATTAGCACAATGTTATCTGTATGTAAATGTAATTTAGCTGGGGATTCGGGAAATAAGATTTGTCTTCATAAAATGTTCATTAATTATTTAAAGCATTGATTTCTAGATGCTTTGATAAATTTTGGTAGAAAGCATTGTATTCTTAATGAATGGTATTATTCAATTTAATATTAAATATGAACGAATCAACTGAAATAGTTATTCTATGAACTGACCTTAAAATATTTGGAAATTTTACATTTAAAATGCTCTCATTTGAAGCCAATGAACAGGTTTGAAATCATGTCATTTATTTCAATAATAATTTCAAATGAATTTGGATGAGTTTATATTCCAGTGGTTAGTGAAAATTTTGCAAATATTTCAATTTGATAGGGCTGGCAACTTATGATTCTGCTATATTGCTAATTGTATAACGATGTAATAAAAATATTTTGTTTTAATTTCGTATCGTTTTGATTTAGTATATAACATAACGTAAATGGAATTATTCATTTTAATATTAAATATCAATCAACTAAAACAGTTATTATATCAGTAAACTTCAAAGCATTTGAAAATTTTACAATCAAAATATTCTCATCTGTAGCCAATAAACAGGTATGCAATCACGTTATTTAATTAAATGATAATTACAAATGAATTTATTTGAATTTATTTATTTATTATTATGAATTATTATTTCTGTATTTATTCTAAATTACGAAAAATTCTTAATTTGATAGGATTGGCAATTTATCACATGTTTTTAAAATTTTAAGAAATGAGAATACAGCAGTTACTATTCCCTCTATGTCTATTCCAAAACTGTATTCAGTTTAAAAATATTATTAAATATCATACACAAACTATAATGTAGAAAGAATCTTGTGTAGAATATTATTTTGGGTAGATTTTCATCTGATAATTCATGAGGTGCTTAGGGATACACTTATACAAAAGAAAAATTAGAGTTTATAGTTTGATGTAAAAACCTCCTTACCGTTAAAATTATTTAATGATGTATTAGAAATGATTTTTAGTTCCGTTCGTTTTGCTTTAGAAGATAACGTATCACTGCTAGTCTCATAAAATTGGAAATAACACAACATTAAGTAAATAAAAAGCAGAAAATGGAATTAATTATTTAATTATCCCTCTTATTTAATTTATAATAAATTCCACAAAATGTAAACGTGGAACGCTTTTTAATCTCAAAATAAGAAAATAATTCATATGATTCCGATTTTTTGCTAATTTTGTTTAATATTGCATAGATTGTAGTATATAATTCAAAAGAATTTCGCATATTAATGTTTTAGGCAAAGTCCCATTACAAGATGAGAAAAAAGTGGCAAAAAAATATTTCGAATACTCTCGATCATGTCAACCACTTGCTAGGGAATTTTGAAATTTTTTTGTAATATTGTAATTCCTTAAATATAATGAAGAAAACATTATTAATATTCAAAAAAGGAAAATAAAAAAAATTGCACAGTTGCTACTTTAAACACCTATTTTTGTTTAAAGTGTCTTAATTTTTTTAAAGATTAAATTCATCAGTATATTATTAATTCTATGCAAAAAATATATATTAGAAGGAAACAAAATACTGATGTAAATAAGAGGAAAAGACTTGATTTCTCATAAATGAACAAAAAATTATATTTTCCTTTTCTGGTAAAATGTGATTGAAACTAAAAAGTAAGTTTCATTTAAATTATTTTTCAAAACCACAATTTGTCTTACTAAAATGTATTTTTTTAAATTTTAATCTAAAAAATGATGTTATTTTCCAGTGCACTCTAAATTTTGCCATTATTAAGGGATGAGAATGCACTGAAATATTCTGTGACTGAGTAAACTGATATTCTGAAAATATTTAAACAGTGAGCTGATATTCTGAAATATTAAAACAGTGGATTTTCATCAATAGTGCACAAGTGTGCATTAATTCAAATCTTTAACATATCAGTAAATGAGTGAGACATTTATTGCATTATATATCTATAAACATGAAACAAATAAAGTTAAACTAAAACGTAGAAAAATAAATAATAAAGAGAAACAAAATTTTCACTAAATAAAATAAGCCAGACCAGAAAAATAGTAAAAAATTTCTGCTAAGTAAGTAATTTTTATTAGTAAGTAGTTTTTATTAGAGAAAATGTGCGAAGAAAGAAAAGGAAACTTTCAAAATAAAGTGTAATGCTGAGATTTATTTTGAAGCCCTTCGATAGGAATAGATTATTTCCCTCGAGGCTTTAAAAAATTGGATGTTTTCAGGCGATGTGTTTGCTTCATTGAGCAGAAAAAGTTACACGTACTCTTATATATATATATATATACTCCTAGACTGGAAAATTTTTTGGCTAGTATATTATGAAGCTTGCTTTTTCTTTTGAAGTCTCCAGAGCTGTAGCACTTTCAGCTTCAATCTTAACAGCTGGGGAATAAAATATTCTTCATACCAATCGAGAGCTTTCCCTAATTCCGTTTCTCCTTAATTCTGTTTTATTTTATTAACAGATTACTCATACATTGTTTTGAATTTAAATTTCTTTTTTTTTTTCCACTTTTAAGTAATAACATTTAAAAACTTTTATGTAAGCAAAAATAAATATTAAATGCAATAATTAATGGTCTTTATGAAAATAGGATGATTTTATAAAATAATAATTATACAGTAATCTTAAACTATCTTGTATGTATTGAAATGAGGATATAGTAATGTCAGTATGGAAATGGAGCATTGGTGTGGTAGAATGGCCTGTCGAAAATTATCATTTCTTGCAAGTATTTCCAGCAATATCCATCGTTATATAAACATGGAACACAATATTGGGCATTTATATAGGAAGCCTTTCATAAAAGAATTTAATCTTTATATAGAAGAATTATGCATCATCTAGAAAGATACTGTTACGAATCTGAAATGTTGCTTCCCATCACAGTTAGTTCCATCGTAGGAAAGACCGTTTTACGATAAGCTCTATTGGATACTGATCAGATACCAGATCAGTGACCCCTTAGCTTGGAGACAAACTTCGCGACGAATTTGGTGATTTTGGCAACAAAATGGATGATACTAGAATGTTCAAAAATATTAGCGATACACCCAGTAGGAGCTAAGACATGCTTGATAGTTCGTGAGCCTTCTCTACCATATTTCGGAAACTATAGAAGGTCATGAGACCCTTTATATCACTTGAGTTTAGCTCCCGTTCGTAGTTGAACGAATTTTCTCCATTTCCTAATGATGAGCGCTTCAAACTGCTCATCATTGTTATGTCTCTTGCTTCTGCTGTTTACAAGAAATGCTGTTCATTATTTTTTGTGTGCTTCTTAGTTTTGTTTGGTCGTATTGACGTTTAGTGTATTCTTGCTTTTCTGTTAATAAACTTCGTCATTTGTTATTGAGGCCTGCTGATTGATTTACACTATACACCCACTACAGGCAAAACCCTTGACTTTACGGACCTAGTGGACGCCTTTCTGTAATAATACCACATGTCGAAGCATATGAGTTGATTGTATATTTTATATAATAGTTTTATGCAAAGGTAGTTATAAAATTTATCAAAAAATTCTATTAATGAAGGCATACCATGTTATACAATGGGCATTATCATATGTAAAAATGGTGAGCATTATGGATATGAAACTCTCTAAACAACTCTCTATTTAGATAGAACTTTAAGTAATAAAATTTGCTTGTTTGGGTTCTCTATATTTTTAATCAATTTTGAGCATTCCTTAGTATAAATATTAATTTTTATTGATGGAAAATCAAGTAATTATTATATAAATTACAAGAACTAATTATGCTCCAAATGATTATAAATGATGTTAATATAAAATTTCCTTGACATTAAAGAAGAAGTTTTTTGTTTTGTTTTTATTAACATTCTTTTGATCTATTTGATGTATATATCTTCAACAAGATCATAGTTTCAGCTTGTTTTTTATTCATAATTATTTCAACTTAGGATTCTTTTTATTTTAAACTTAGTTTATTTATAGTTTGTAAATATGAATTCTACTATTATCGAATATTCGCTATTCACTCCGTTATATTTATCAAACGGTTCGGTTTTAAATTATAAATATATGACTAAATAAATAGAATTATGCAGTCTGCTACCAATTTGAAAATTTTTTTACTTTGAAATATAGTTGTTTATATAAAAAAAAATAACAGAAATAAATTCAATAGTAACATTTTTCTAAAATTAAATGTTATGACACAAATATTCTTTTTTGTAGTGCATTAGAGTTTATCTATTTTTATAGCCTAATTTACAATGAAGAATTTTTGTATTGTTGTGAATTGAAAAATTGAAGATGGCGATTGATAAGCTATTCCAGAGCGCACAATGACCATTCATGCTCAGTAATTGAATAGAAAGTTCCTAGATGTACAAAGGTTCACTCGTCAAATAACTGACCAAGGTGCAAAAGATAATTGAGGAACCGTTAAAGACAAAAATATACTTCCAGCTGGAAAAAATGATTTTAAAATTGGGTTAAGAGACATGCTGTATGCGTTACCAAATATGCTACGGAAGAAATTATGATGTTTAAGTTTTCATACTTTTCCATAATCCAACTGTATAAATATAGTAAATATATTTTATAATAAGTAAGTAAGTTTATAATAAAATATTTTAAAATAATTTATATTTTTATAAAATATGCATTTCTTCGTCTGAAATTGTGACCGGATTGTGAAGCTATTAATATCATTGTTTTAAACGATACTAATCATTTCAATGAAAGTTTCTAGTTTTGATACACCAATCAACCATGACACTTCACCAACGCAACTATTTTTTGACCTAAAACAATAAAATTTAAAACTTCGTAATTCGGTAAATTTAAATAACAAAAAAGTAGAACTTTCATGTCCGTGATGTTAATGCCTTAAAAATATTTTACAAAATGTGCCAGCGAATATATAAGAATTAAGCATCATAATATTTTCGAAAGTACGTTCGTTGACTAAAATATGTTTAAAAAATTATTATGACATTATTTGAAGATTTCCTTTTTTAAAAATATAGGATAATCACAAATAACTTAGAAAACTGCCATTGGTGCATAGTGGAAGTGATATTGTGCCCATGTGCATTTTAAAAACTTAAAAAGCAAAAAGTTTTAGTATAAAAAAATATTTATCAATCTTAGAAAAAGGCATAAAATTTCAAACAATACCATATATTCAACTTTTTGTATTGAAAACAAATTTCAGATTTAAAGAAAATGAATGAGATTATTCATTTTATCCAATGTAACATGTGACAAATATATAATTTTTTTAACATTTTTAAAATAATGCTTTTTAACTGCAAACCGTATTTTTATTTGCTTTCAGTGGATTTGGTAAATACAAAACCGAAACAAATTAAATTCCTGAAATCCTACTCTGAGACTTCAGTGAAATTTCTTTATTCCTTTTATCTAACAAGTGAAGATAAAGTTAATTTTATTTTTCAGAAGTTGTACTCTCAAAGAGCAAGAAAGTCCATTCTCATCTTTTGCATTTCGGACAGAAATCATGAATGATAGGAAAAGAACTGACATTTTGTCACAAACTGATTGAATCTAAGTTGAATCAACTACAGAAATTGGAGTAGAAAAGAGCCTCTTCGCATGACCGAGAACGAACCTCTACCATGGTGTCGGAACTATGAGAATAGGATTTTATCTTCTAAGAAAAGTATGATTTATTCATTGAAGAAATACCAAGTTTATAACTGCGTTTATCACTCAATTAAATTAAATTAGTCAAAATTAAAGCAATTAAAGGTGAAGTATCCTAACGATTACTCGAGAAATATATTTAGGCGACAAAGACATAAAGAAACGAATGTCTTTAGAATACAAAATGAAAATATTGTTATTCGCAGCGCACGATTATAATAATATATAAAAATATAAAATATAAAAAAAATGAAAAATTTATAAATTTCATTAAAAATGTAAAATGTATAATATATAAAATATATTAAAAAATAAAAGAATAGAAAAAATAATAAAATATAAAAAATAATAAAAAATAAAATAATAGAAAAACTAATAAAAAATATAATATATATTGTTACGAATCTGTGATGCTGATTCCCAGTATAGTTGGTTCCATCATCAGAAAGACTGTTTTACAGTCATCGGTATTGGGCGGAATCGTCCGGGTGACGCGTCGGTGGTCCCAGAGCTTGACGACAAACTTGGCGACCATTTGGCGGCTTGGAGACGAATTTGGCAACTTTGGCGCCAAAATAGATTATACCCGAAACATCGAGAATTTTCCCGATCCATCCATTAGGAACTGAGATAAGCCTCGACAGTTCCCGATTGGTTGAGAGGCTTCTAGCCCCGCCTCCTGAGACCTATAAAAGGAGGCAGTCTGCAGCTGCCGAGAGTAGTCGGAATCGACGCTGAAGAAAGAGTCTTCCAGAGATTAGCAGAGCAGCGACGGAGTCAAGATAGTGCTGAACTAAGCTGTGTGCTACTGTCTGCAGTAGAGTCTTGTTGTGTGCACGTCTCGACTGAAGATAATTATCTTCTCTGTGCTGTATATAGTTGTCGTCCTCGTGTTGTCCTGTATGCCTTCGTGTAAATAAACGTCGTTGCTTTATTTTCTACTGCCACCTGCTGATTGAGCGTTTTCCACACCATATATCTTCCGCTATCCAAACGAACCCGGAAATTTCGTAACAATATGATAAATAATAAAATATGAATCTAAAAAATAATGAAACATAAAACATATATATAAAAAGCAACCTAGCTGCTACCCGACGCATTGGCCACAGAAGGAAAAAAAGAAAGAAAAAATTGGAAATATCGTTTTAAATTTGAAATAGCTATCTTGTTTAGTTAGGAATGATAAAAAGAAATGATATTTATTTTCTTATCAGCAATGAATACATTCATAGAAATTGAATGATATATCAAGGAGATGTATAAATAATATTTATTCTATTTTTTATTTTTTTTAACTTTATTATTCAAGTATACTTTAGGGTCGACAATATATATATATATATATATATATTCCGTTCTTCAGCAAATGAAAAAAAATTTCTTGACTGTCCGACTCGTGAGCATCCAACTTACAACTGCCCATATGAAAAACATGCATTTTCTAGGTTCAATCCGCACACTCGAAGTGGTTTGACTTGCCTCTTGTTGATGCCTTTGAGAATGCAAGTCGAATGGGGAACTGCAATCGTTTGAAATCAAAAGACATGTCGGTGGGAATAATGGGAGTGCGTAGAATAAGCACATCTTCTCCAATCGACTTTCCGTTAAGAATATTTGCCTCGCTTCTTGCCACATATTGGTCTTTTGATTCTGATGCGCATGATCAGGTAGCATATAAACGTTGTCTTTCGATTCTTTATCTTAGGATTCTGAAGAACGTGAATTTGCAACTCGTAAAAGATCTTCTTTATTGCTCGGTTTTCGTTTCTAATTTATTTAAGAAGATCAAATTGGCTTACTTCTACGTGCTGCACTGTTAGATCTATTAAGTAACGAAAGGTTGGGGAAATATTTTTAGAGAAGCAATCAACATGATATACGATTGCATAACCGAAATATCATTTGTCGATTCACTGAATAAATAAAAAAAAATTACTGTTTGCACTGGAAAATTTCCATTATGTATAACTGAACTTGATTGGCATCATTTGATTGATTGATTCGCACAATACCATTTTGTATGAGTGAGATAAACTCTAAATAAAATGTATGATTTTCCGCCTGCTGTTTGTCTTTTATCAATTGTCAATTTAAAAATATAACTTTCGCGCAAGTGCAAGCAATCAGTTAACCAAGTTTCATCGCAATCGGTTGAACGGTACAGCAACGCGTAAGGTACGAACAAACAAAAATTCATTTTTATATATTAGATATCATAACTGGAGTATGCCTAGATCCTTCAGGCAGTTGCAAGCAAAAAAGTTGATTAGGTTTTATCGAATTGGTTGAATGGGACGGCAGCACATAAGGTAAGAACAAACAAAAATTAGTTTTTATATTTTAGACATGATAACTGTATTATGCCTATAACTTTCTTATAGGTACAAGCAATAAGTTGACGAGTTTCATCGCAATCGGTTGAACGGTACAGCAACGCGTAAGGTACGAACAAACAAAAATTCATTTTTATATATTAGATATCATAACTGGAGTATGCCTAGATCCTTCAGGCAGTTGCAAGCAAAAAAGTTGATTAGGTTTTATCGAATTGGTTGAATGGGACGGCAGCACATAAGGTAAGAACAAACAAAAATTAGTTTTTATATTTTAGACATGATAACTGTATTATGCCTATAACTTTCTTATAGGTACAAGCAATAAGTTGACGAGTTTCATCGCAATCGGTTGAACGGTACAGCAACGCGTAAGGTACGAACAAACAAAAATTCATTTTTATATATTAGATATCATAACTGGAGTATGCCTAGATCCTTCAGGCAGTTGCAAGCAAAAAAGTTGATTAGGTTTTATCGAATTGGTTGAATGGGACGGCAGCACATAAGGTAAGAACAAACAAAAATTAGTTTTTATATTTTAGACATGATAACTGTATTATGCCTATAACTTTCTTATAGGTACAAGCAATAAGTTGACGAGTTTCATCGCAATCGGTTGAAAGGTACAGCAAGGCATAAGGTACGAACTAACAAAAATAAATGTTATATATTAGATTAAAATGATATAAGACAATTAGAATACTAAAAATTCAGTAACTTTTTGTAAAAAACATGTGCTAATCAAAATAAAATGTGTGAAATAGTAAAGCACTGATACAAATACTCCATACTAATTTAACTTTTAACTCCACTGAATTCTTCTGCATCTTGAATTCCAGTTAATGGAGACAGAAAAACTTAAAGAAAAAAAGATCAATATAGTAAAATGTAAAACTACACTCATATATAATATAATAAATATAAAACCATACTATAGAATATATAACTCTCCTTTGAGGTGATATCCATTAAATATTCATCATAATTCTTTCAATCTTTTAGGCTGTTATAGATTTTACATTAATTCCTTGATTTTTGATGAAATAAATTTCTACAATTTGCCTTGTCAGTATAACTGTACTTATTACAGGAAAGCAAAAATAATTCTCAACTTAAAATCTTTTCAAATTTAAATTATTTATTATTTATTTTAATTATTATTGAATCTTATAAAGAATATTTTCACAAATTCAATGCCAAATGATTCTACCTCATACCTAATAAAAAATTCAATTCAAGCAAATCAATTAATGCTTCAGTTTTGAGAATATTACGAAATACATTACCATCATATCGATAATAATAAGCAAATTCTTAGAATTTTAGCAAAAGAGGGAATAAAATGTATTGCAGATTTCTCTCTCACAAAGATGAGCAAAATGCACAAAAAAATCCATTAAAACGATTTGGTAGTCATGTCTAACAGGTTCTTTTACACTTTTGGATAAGCGTCAATAATATAACTGGGTATTATTATGAATTTTATACTAAATTAATTTGTAATATTAATATATGTTTAGCATTATTTTTTTCCTCCTGATAAATTCAATTCATAATCTACTCTAATAAAAATGTTAATTTTTCATGCCTTTCAAGTTTAATTTGTTTAATTTTAAACATTTTTCCATCAAGCGGGAATCACATGCTTCTAACAACATCCTTTAAACAAAACGTTTCTACTAAAATGTATAAAGTAACGCGCTTTCACAATTGTTTTTCTTCCATCT
This sequence comes from Argiope bruennichi, assembly GCF_947563725.1. Lineage (NCBI taxonomy): Eukaryota > Metazoa > Arthropoda > Arachnida > Araneae > Araneidae > Argiope > Argiope bruennichi. The sequence continues at coordinate 141,173,386 of NC_079151.1, read as the reverse complement.
TAAGTATGCAGTGAGCATGTGAAAGAAATAATTGAAGCAATTGCACATTCTGTGAGAAGTATCTGTTGGTTTCTATTCTGTGCTTAGAATTATGATTTTAAAATTTAAAAAAGGGTAACTATGAATCTTAAAAAAAAAAAAAAAAAAAAAAAAATTAGAACGATTTAAAACTCTATTTTCGGATGTTTTAAAGGAAGAATGAACGTTATTACTTACAAATTGTTCATACCTTACAGAATGTTGTCTTGAATTATGAAATGTGATCCTTTTATGTGTCTCCAAATTAATTTCCGTTAGTGGATCCTCTAAAACCATGCTTCTCCATGTTCTGTATCTGCCGCATATTTATTGCCCAGAGCAAGCATACTTACAGGACGCATTGTTAACAGGATGTAAATGCCCTTTTGCGAGGAAACTTTGCGGAAATTTCCACTAAGCAATAGGAAACTTGTCGGGAAGTTGTCAAAGGAGTGTTATCAGAACTATATTAAATATAAGGTTTGAATGTCTAGCGTCAGATGGTAATTTATTATATAAAATGTTAAGGGAAAATTATAATTTTGATATATTAGAAGATATAAATATATAGCAAATACCCTGTAATTCGTAATAGTAAAAAAAAAAAGGTTGACTCAAACATTTTTAAACCAACATTTGTTACTTTTTTACTACCCGAAATATATTGGCACTATTTTTATATTTTCAGAAATTTCACTAAATATTTAATTCTGAAATATTTTATGGCACAATATAAAAAAATTAAATTTTGAAACTTGTTAACAAAAAAATTGATCACATTTATTTAAAAATTTTTCACATAATATTATTCGCATCTCATGATATTCATAATGTGGAATCCGTTTTATAAAATTACAGAAAAGAACATAAATTTTTGTTATAAATTTAAACTTTTGGAAGGTATATATATTTCACAGTTTCTTAAAAGAGCTTCAGCTGATGAATAATTTTATTCACTAAGATGTGGTCATTCGATTATTCTTTTATAAATATTAGATTACAAGTTTTCTCTGATATGAAATTTGATTAAAATATCTATCGGAATTGGCAAAATATTTGTAGTATTCAATGGTTACAAATAATTAACTTGGATTATAAATTTAAACAAAATAGCAGAGTGGTTATTTGGTTAAATTTGAAATAAAATTTTAATCATGCCTTTCGTCCACTAGTTAAAAAGTCCATTTTCAAGTACATATTTGTGATTATTGTATTTTACTAATCTTTATTTAATAACGCAGTAGCATATTTATGATTTCCAAAAGTGAAAAACGAATAACTTTATACATTTATTCACTTTATTTAATTATCCACTCAATAAATTTTGCTTTTGATACAATATAGATATGAAATCATCAGTATTCGGATTAAACTTAAATATCTTTAGTACATTTTATTATACATTTGAAATATTTTTTCCTAATTTTTTTACTCATATCTCCTCTTTAGCCCTAGAGACCAGATATTATTCGGACTAAAGAGAGAAAAAAAGCTTCAAATATTTTAAAATAACATGCAAAAACATTGATGAAGAGAAAAATATAACTTTATGTTATATAAAATCATGTTTATTTTTAAAGCATAATGAATTATTTCAATTTATTTTGTGCTTTGGTAGAAAATAGTTAAAACTTTAGCACCAAATTTCAAATTCAAGAAATAGCTTTTTAATGATTTAAAATATGCAACAACAAAAAACATTGAATAATGTTACAAATGAATATAAATTTGCTTCATTCTAAGAATATTTAAATTTACTCACGAATTGAAAATATGATTATCAAACAAATACCACTTGCTGCTTTACACAAAATAAATAAAAACATATCGAGTTTAAAATTTTAAAAATATATGCGATTACTGCTTGAATACCTTGTTCCGTAATTGAAAAATTAAAAAAAAATGCAATGCAAGATAAAAATTCGGCCATTTATCAAAATACCTCAGATAGAAACTAAAAATAATAAATAATTTATGAATTAGAATCAAGAATTAAAAAACTCTTTACAATCCTAAACTACAACTGATATTTATAAAAATTAAAAAAATGATTCTTAAATTAGCAGAAATTACGCATATTTGAAATGAGTTTCATCTTATTTCATTGTAAAGTCTTTCTTTTATTATTTGAGATTTCCTGAAAAATTACTTAAATGATTTAACGGCCCCATAAGTATCCATACGCTTCTTTGTATAAAGTACAAATAAAACTAATGATTGTATAACACGTTAAAATCGAGAGTGTGCTTAAGATAATATGTTTTAATTAAAATTATTAATAAATTGTTTTTTTCTTTGAAATAATAGATATCTGGAAAATTTTTAATCATTCAGGAACTGTTACGTACAGCTTGAAAACGAATACACCTCATGATTCACAATGAGTTTATATGTTACAAAATATTTACTTTAACTTATGTTTAGCGAAAAAAAATTCAAACTTTAAAATTTTGCAAATGAGTTTCAAAATTGTTTAGCAATTGTTTGCAATGCATTAAAATAAACTTAAGTCAATGAAAATTCCACATCTATAGAGATTCGCATTTCATTTTTCTTTTTAACCTTTAAAAATGAAAGCTTTTATTAAAAATGCCATGAAAGAAATTTAATTACCTGTTTGCAGCATTTTTAGCTTAAAATATATAAATTAATTGGTCTTGATGTAACATCTAGGCAATTGGCCCTGAAATCTCTAAAAATTAATTTTAAAAAAGAAAATTCCCACAATCAGAATTACAAAAGCGTTCAATCATCCAGTACACATGAATTAAGTCTTGTTAATTGTGTTTTTATGATCAATTAGTTGTCACTGAAAAAATTATATATATGGTTATGATTTCATTAACTTGCATGTGATAGCTTGTTAGTAATGATTGTACAAAATTACTAATCATTGATTATTAGGAATGATTAAAGAAAATAACTATCTTAACTCTTAACGATCATAACTACCTTATGCTTTCTAAGAAAATTACTTCAGAAATGTGGAATGATTGTGAAAAGACTCATAATGCATGGGACGAAAACGCACTACCTGAGTAATCCCAAGAAGATAAATGTGGATGAGTGGAAATATGATTATGGGAAGATCATGGGAAAAAGAAATATTAATCTTTTCTTGAATAAAATGTATCTTTCAACTACTGCTAAAGAATTTTATGTAGATCTTGTGTTTACATTTGTAAAAAAAAATATGTAGATAATAATTTCTCCATTAGTTAATCTAAAACACAACTGTGGTTGTAAAACTCGTACACAAATATTAGTGACTCCTTGAGTGATAAAGTAGTGAGGTCGCAGCTCCGATGGCGTCCGCTGCTATGTAAAACTAAAGTCTACTAGCTATGTAAAACTAAATTCTTTCATCTGCTTCGATATTGGAAAATGCTACGGAAGAATCTCAAGATTGTATGAAAAACAATTGTCTAAGCATATATCAATGACATCTGATATTGGATATTAACAACGAGTTATTCTTCGGAGGAAATGTGACATCATCTGCATGCGTCACATTTCTGCATCAGGAAACAAGTTTATTCTGGCTCCTTATGCCAAAAGCATTTATTTATTCATTTGTTGGCACCGTTGCAAATGATAAATTATTTTGCGTTTTAGCTGCATTACAAATTGTCAAAATATAAACATCAGTCCAGTTGCAAAACTGAGAAATGTAAAATTTCTGAACTTTTTTAAAATTGATTAATCACTGAAATCCTTTTTCATTGTCAAAATATATTTCAACCTTCCCAGTTCCTACATTTCCTACATTTAAAGGAAACCTGAAACCATGATTCACTATTCATAATCTTCCGAATAGGAAACATTGATTTATTTCTTTTTTAATGACATGACTAATTTTTTCAATTTATGTGCGCAAAATAAACAGTTTTACGATAGTAATACGTACTTGTGATTTAATTTAATTTTATGAGATCATGCACTACGATATACAAGTTGAACCAAATTAAAAGAGGAATTATTAAGGAATCTCTTTTGCAAAAGCTACAGTCCGAATCACAACCAAATTGTATTTTCCAGAGTATGCGGTTTCAATTTTCGATAAAAGGTACATATTTTGGTTTAGTGTTAAAGAGATTTGCCGTGCTAGTAATTTAAATAAAACTGAAAGTATCTGAATTTGTCGTACTAAATAAAGAGTGCAGGAAAAAATGTTGTAAGAAACTACATTTTTCATGACTATAACATCAACTTTACATCAGAACAAATGCCCGTCATATTTTTTTAGCCATTTAAATGCTTGGACACTCTTAAAAGTTTTCAAGAATAAAAGAATTTGCACCAAAATCTTCTGTCTCTTTTAAAACTTCGACGAACAATTTTTGCTTTTGATGAGATTGGAATTTTTGCAATGAACCTTGGAGGTTGCAAGAAACCAGTGGGAAACAGAGAGTTGAAAAATTTGCAGTTGATAAACATGCTGCAAGAAACGCATATGATAGCAGTTGAAAATGCAGTTAATAATTTCATATTTTCTCGGAAAAATAAAGTTCTCAATAAGATTATTTGAATAACTCGCCTATTTTCTTGTATCCATCAAAAAATTATTTTTTCTCTTCTGAAAACAGAACACAGCATACACAAATCCCGGTGATATGTAGTTTGATCAACTTGTAGTTTTTACACTCAAATGTTACTGAAGATTTTTACAGTTAATTGAAAGTATTCAAATACCGATGAGGAGCTGATTGAATCAATCACGTTGTTTCTGATTCCTCTAATGATTCTTTTGCATTAAATAGAACCATCGTACTTTTATTATGCTCCATTATTAAAGGAAGATTATGAATATTGCAATTAAAGTACAATTTTTGAGCAAATGAAATAAAAAAAAATGCATATATTTCCCGTTAAATGTAGCTAATTGTTAATTTGTAGCTAACTATTAATGTTATTTTGTAGCTAATAGTTAAGGTTTTTGTTTTCTTATAAATGCATTATTGTTTTGGAAGCTCTGGATAATAACAGCTCCCAATAATTTACGCTTAGTTAAGGAATTTTTGGCCACTAATTACTACTTCTTTATGATTAGTAAATGGAATGCTAAAGGGGATGTAATTAAATTCTTAAGAATTGGATGTAACATAAATGAATCCGAAATGAAAATATATTCAATACTTTGTAAAATTTCTCGGAAATGAGTTGCTTCAGGGGAAATTATTAGATTCTTCATGATTACGAGCAGTCTTGTGATAATTGCCATTTAAATAAATTTTATAGCACTCATAAGGAAATATTTGGTGATATTTTAACTAATTTTAGGATGTAAATTTAAATAAAATGATCATAATATTACCCATATTAGTTTGAATAAAACTGGAAATTCGGAGAAAAGATATTTTTATAGATTATGAAAATCAACAAATGCAGAATGATGTATGATTATGCATTGAATTATTTATCTCTCTTATTGTTGAAATACAAATGACAAAAGTTATATGCATTCAATTAGTTACAGAAAATTACAAGAATTTAAACTAATACAATTTATTCTGTAATTATAAAGTGTTTTTTTCCATGAATTGCATTTGGGTACTTTTAAGCTTTATCATATTTTTAAAGGCGTTTTAACTCAAATGGACACTTAGAATAGGTTTTAAATTTATTCGTTTGATAATTCGAAAATCATGTATCATACAATTAAAATCATAAGGCTTTAATAACAAGATCAATCATTGTTTTTCATTTATTTTCAGCCATATATATACTTTAATGAAACCTAAAAGGTTTCACTTTTTTTTTAAACTTAAATAAAATAAAATATTTAACTGGAAATTAGATACTTAATATTTTTTTCTTACATCTTAATATTTTCTATAATCTACAGTACCTAAACATCGTGAGTATGTTATTACAAACAAAGTAAAGCCCTTTAAATTAAAATTTAATAAAATATAAGCTTTTATGAAATTAGTCTAATTTTAGAATTTATAATCCTACATTTCGTGTATTTTACTGTCAATATGATTAATCTATTGTTATTATCAATACTCGATCAAAGTGATTAAATGATTTATCGTACTGACCGGCTTTAATCAATAATAACTGCTTTTATTAGTAATTCTAATGATTAATCACATTTATAGTAACATGTATTCTATGAAACAATTTATCATACATTTTTCTACTATACTAAAAGTAGAGTATTCAATAGAATTTTCAACTGAGAAAAGTAGAAAATTCCAATTTATGTTAATGGACAAAAAAGCTAGCAGTAAACTTAGAAACTCTACATTTCATTACGTAGAGTTATAGATTCTGGTATATTTAAAAGTGATTAATGCATTTCTTTCCTTTTTGTATGATTGATGCTTCGTGCAATAAAACTTTATGCTCAACCCGATAGTTAATCAATGTATTGAGATTCTTTATATTATTTAGACGCCGATAAACATCTATCACAACGTTCTCTGATTATGTTGTCGCTCATGATTTTCTAACACCATAAATTCTTAGATATATTTTAGACAGTGGAAACAGAATCTGTTTACTTTTTAGTAAAAGCTCAGTTTCCAATATATTCTAGATCACAGTTTAACTTTTATCTCATCCATATGTTTTCAGAATGAAGAGTGTTGTTATCGTATCATCTTCCAACTGAAGAAGATGTTATTCTGCTTATGTTCATCGTCTCTATTTCCTTCCGCAAAACCAGAGTGGCTCAAATGTTTCCAAATCTCAGTCAACAGCCAAGAAAAGAAGTTACTCAAAAGTCAGCTGCTTGTGATGCCTGAATGTCATTCGTGATTCACTTCAAATGCAAAAAAAAGACAAATTAATTCCTTTATAGCAAAAGGAAGGAAGGAAAGAAGCGGAGAATGATTGATGGTGGGAATTTTCTCTGGTTTCTCTGCTTTAAGGGAAGGAATTTATAAAATATTTAGTGGAATTTTCAGAGAAATTGTAGTCTAAGTTATAATTTTAGGTAAACATTTTCACTTACTATGTTTTATATTTCTTCAAATTTCATAAACATTGGGAAAAGGAGACTTCGCAGAAAAAAAAATACTGAGCTAAATAAGTGGATTTTATAAGCAATATGAAACTTAATTAACTATTTTTATGATCAAAATATGGCAGATAATATTGGAGAATTTATTTTGAAATACTTTATGTCCATAAATAAAATATTAATATTTTGATTTAATAAAGAATAGTAAATATTAAGAATAGTAAGAATAGTAAAGTAATAAGAATAATAAGAATAAGAGTAATAAGAATAGTAAAGTAATAAGAATAATAAGAATAAGAGTAATAAGAATAGTAAAGTAATAAGAATAATAAGAATAAGAGTAATAAGAATAGTAAATATAAAGAATAATAAGAATAGTAAATATAAAGAATAATAAAGAATAGTATCAGATACCAAATATTAAATATGATCCTAAAATATGATCATATTTTATGATCATTAAATATGATCATAAATGTCTGTGAAGAACAATTTTCCTTTTTAGATTCATGTCTAGAAATAAACATGATCCAATAATAGAATGCTTTCTTTCACACTATTCAAACTCTCATTTAAATGTTTTATTCGCATATTTTCAACTTTTGAAAATAGAATTGAACAAAGGTAGTAAAATATTAAATCTGGATTTTCTATCCAGTTTCCATGAATGGATATATATAAAAAAATGCTTCAATTAGCTGGTAATTCAAAAAAGTTTTCTTCGCGGTGTTTTAGTGCATGAATGATATACTGATGTAATAGTAATGAATACCAGTTGATGTAATAGTAATAGTGCATGAATTATATACTTACCATTTGATGTAATAGTAATAGTGTATAAAATAACAGAAATTCCATTAATTAAATTCTGCAATCATAAAAGAAAAAATTCTTATTTCATGGTTTTTTTTCAGTAGTTTTACAGGTCCATAGAAATACATTATTTACAAATGATGCGAAATTTCGAAATTTTCTAAATATTTTTAAGTTGAAATGTTGATGAATACAATACACTGTCTTGAAAAAATGAATATTAGATTCGTTAGATTTATTTGTCTTTTTCATAATTGCAATTTTCTGTTCATGAGAATATTAGATTTATGATTACTTAAACAATGCTAAATTTAATTTAAAAAGATCATATGGGGACATTATCTTACAGAGAAAGAATTTCATGAAAAATTCACCTATTCGTATCACCCACTTCAGTGACCTCTATTTTGACCTCTCTTTCTGCCCACCGCAGCTTAGGAAAGTTATACTGTTTCGAGTGAATTTTCTGATTTTCGAAGAAATAACATCCAAGAAGCCAAAAACATATATGTTGGAAGACCAAATAGTCTCTTTATATATACGAAGATATCTATTTTATTTTCCTATAATCTGAAAGGGATTTTCTTGATAAACAAAAAATATTATAATTCTGAAGAAATCTGCGAAAATTAATATATATTTATTTATTTCATTTTTTAAAAAATGATATGATTTTGATTAGAAACAATTTCCTTAATTCATTTGTCAAAGAACAACCACTTGAACCTAATTTTAAGCTTACCCAGTTTTTAACTGAGCTTTGAAACTTAAAGTTTAAAGCCTATTTGAGAAGCTTCAATGTGTTATCCACTGACATGATTTCTGGCTATAATGGTTCAGGATGTCAGGCATTTGATATTTCAATGTACCAAATTTCATTTAGAGAGCACACTTATGAATTTTCCACTGAATAACAATACAACAGGTTCTGCTCAATTCACTGCCTTTGTTCTGAACAAATCCTCCTTTATATAATTTTATACGTGTATTATCTTTATACGTTATAGCACATATATTATATTATTTGTATATATCACTCGTATATGTGTTATAAGTATTTTTCCAGATTTATTGGCACTGTATTTCTGTGTGTTTGCTTTGATATATTTTACAAAACTAATTTCCTACTTTTTGTATTTGTATTTTGTATATTTTATTTTAATCATATGAACCTTTACCACTGTATAATCTAAACTGCTGAATACTATTTTTTTTCATGTGAGCAATTATTTTTCTATTTGCATTTGGGCATACTTTTGCCCCCCCCCTTTTGATTTGCTTCTATCTTTTCAATTTGAAACTTCTTTCCACTATTGATTGACTATTGAGTTATGCTTATAAACATTGTGTTAAACGTGTTGGCACACAAGGGGTTTATACACAGAGCCTAAAAGGAAATCAGTTGAATGAAAAAATATATATATATGATAAAAAAACTTATTTCACTAGCAATCAATATTTATATTAAAGCTAAAATTCAAATGAAATAAAATCAGTCCAATTCTCATTAAAAAATTTTTTTCTTTAAATTTCGCATTTGTAGGTACATTTATGAGTAGTTTTCTACATCAATTTGGAGAAATAAATTGTCTGAAAAATTCTATCAACTCACATTTTCCTGCCCTGAGCCTTAAGAATGCTAAGGCATTCCCCCTGGAAACACCATCAAAACAAATCTCCGCCTTTCTCTCTATCTTTTACAATGCCTTTTTCTATCTCTTTGTGTTTATTTCTGATCAAAAGACTTTATTTCGTTTCGCTCTTTTTTCCAGGAATATTTATTCTTTCTTTTACGTTGGGCAAATCTTCAGTAGCAAGTAGAACTTCAATACAAATAGAATTTGTTTTTGAATAAATCAGACTTTAAATATTACATTTGTTTCTATTTTTCTAGGTTTACTTATTACTGCATTTTTAAGAAACCTTCAGGACTCAATGACGTTTAATGACCTCAGAATACATTTTTGGGAGCTTTTAATGAATGCAAACGGCTTCCAGTAACAATAAGAAAAGAATGTGATTTGTTATTGATGAAGAATATACAAATGCATATTTTAGTGTAAACACTATAAGCTTTCCATACGACTTTCAGCAGAAAAAAAAATATTAGATACAGAATCGTTTTTTTAAATATATTTGATAACAATCTTTCATAAAATCACAACTATTCATTTATTATTAAAAAAGGAAATTTTAATTAAAGAATAAAAATTGTGTTATATTCCGAATAATAGAATGATCGAAATTCTATCACATTTTTGGCGATACTTCATAAATAAATACAAAAAATTATATTTATATTTGTGAATTCGTATAACAGAGCTTAAACAAATAATTTAAATAAATGCGCAGCAATATGCATACTTTAACTACATTGCATAAATGAATTTTTGAGATTTATTAACTATTTAAATTCATTTGCTAATCGATAATGCCATTTAAATAAGAGCTGTTTTTATATAACCTAAGATATGCTCATAATACCAAAATTAGACTCGAAAATGTAATATTTTTATTCATTATATCAAAAAGAATTAATTATATGGAAGTAAAATAACGAAAAGTATTTTTTAGATAGTTTTAATTTTTTAATCATCGATTTTAAAACAATGAGGCCTATTAAAAAATATAGGAAAAAAATAATATGCTTATAATATATAATATATGCCAACAAGTTTTGAATTGAAGATGAAACAAATTTTGAATTGAATGTAGGTCATGTCTCATTTTAAAATAAATCTAAAGGCACAAATATTATTTATTCTTAAAAAATGTATATCTTTATTAACACTATATTTAGGTAAAAAAAAATATTACTAAGCATAGAAATAATCTATCTGTCATTAAACAATATAAAAACAAATAAAAAAATATTAATCTCAAGATTCAAACATGTTAAATATACTACAGAAGACTGACTTTTCATATGTGATTGGGCAAAAAATAATATGAACATCGTAATTGATGTAATTTTTATTAACTAAACAGTTTGAAATGAACTTAAGATTTGTTGCTGTCTTAATCGCATTACCCAGATCCTGATGTACCCAGGAGTTGAGAATTGCAGAATATTTAATTTATTACATTACTGCTCTATCAATAATAGACCATATAATTCAACCAAAAAAATAATGATTAACATCTAATTGCCTTTGAAGCGCTTGACTTTTTAGCTGACTTAATACTGGAGTAAACTCTCTAATTATATCTAAAGTACAGCTTAGTAATCAAATCATTAAAACTGCTCTAGGTAATGCTAGTGTAAAATGTAGCTTAATTAGTGAATTTTTAAAGGAAATGTTAAATTTCATTATGGAAGCGCTTGCAAAATTCTACAAATTCAATTTTTTCCTTGTTGTAGTTTCTGAATTACTTTAATTATAACCTAATGAGATAATTGCCCCGTTTTTGAATATAAATTTTATAATTTTTGAGCAATGTTTATTTTATCTGTCTAGTAAATTGTGGGAAAGGAAATAGTTTATTTCTTCAAATTTAAAATTTAAATACCCACTGTCCAAAAATTATACTTTATACCTAAATTCGTTTTTATTTCAAATATAGTTTTCCTTAATTTCTATCATTATCATCATTGTACGTTACCTGCAGTTTTACCAGATTCCTGGCAACACTGCTAATAGGCCCATAACTAGGAAAACTGTTAACAGCCGGTCAAAACATTTTTCTAAGTTATAAAGATGCATATCCTTTGGCAATTGTTTAGGTTTTTTTTGTCTCTTTTAATAATATATTATTTACTTTTCCTTTATTTTTACATTACACATGATTTTCATTGATATCGGTCGAATATATTGTTTGGAAAGAAAATATTTTCTTTTCACTGTATAATTTTGTTGTTTGATATTCGTAACAGAGAAACGATATCTTTTTTTATAAGAGCCAGAATGATTTCCTTCTCCGATGCACAATTAATGCACTGACTGCATTTTTACTCATTTTATATCCTCATTTGTTAATGGTTTATGATATAATTGTATAGAGATAGATATAGATATATAGATAAATATAAAGATAGATATAGATAGCATGGATTGATAGTTAAAGGGGAAATAAAATGTTAAGCATAAGGTAAAACAACTATCAACGCATTAATTGTGCATCAGGTAAGGAAATTAATGTGAATCTATAGAGGACCATTACTTTATTTTGTTTATATTACCTTATCTATACATAGTATAAAATGGCGTCTCCTGAAAGAGTCTGTATGTTGGAAAGAGAAAAACTCGAGAAATACTTAACTGATATTAGAGATAGTTGTTATCGAAAATAAATTGTTGGTAGACCATGAGGTAGTTATCTATTATTAACTTTTATCATTAAATCTCTGTCCTCACAAGATTAATAAATAGATTTTACTTTCTGGGCATCTTTGTAGCGAGAAGAATCAGGGGCCTTCAAAGCGACCATTCAGCTTTTATAATTAATAGTTTTTATTATTTTCTTCAAGATTTTTCCTATCTAAATTCTGACCAAATAATTTTTCTTTTAAAGTCCGTGGACATATTTTTAATTGTATAAAAAATATAATTTAAAATGCCATAAAACCAAATTGCTTGAATCGGAAATATGAATCAAATTTCACTGAAAATAGAACAAAATATCATTCTTTAGGGAAAACACTATGCAGTGAAAAGGAATAAAAACTACAATTTCTTCTTTACTTAGCACTTCATGGTCCATCTTAAAATAATCGATACATCTTGATCAACTCAGAATCAAATGGTGCAAGCTCGCTTCTTTCTTCATTTTTTTCTGTAACCTCGCATACTATAGCTTTTTCTTACTGAAGAAGATGAAATGTTGCTGAGAGCTGCTTGTTGTTTTCATTCTTCTTCTTCAAAAGAATGTCTCTGCATATAAAATGGTACTATCAAATCTAGACTCATGGCTGGAATGAAAAGTTATTTCCATCCTTTGACATATAAAGTGTACCAACGAATATTATTCATGTTCTTGATACTGAATACAAAAATAAAAAAAGAAGAATCCACTGATTCAAGATGGGAAAAGAAATGACTGATGCCCGAAATTTCTTTGGTCTTTGCAATTTGTAGAGAAAGCGATTTGTAACATGTCTACAGAGGATTTTTCAAGAAAATTTGAGATGAGACTTGAATTTTTGTCCACTTTTAATCTATTTGATTTGTCCTTCCCCAAAATATACGTAGAACTCTTCAGCTTCTTCATTTAAATTGTAATGAAGTTATCGTCACTTTGAAGGTACTCTTCCCTCTGAAGGAAGTTAAGATTCGTTATCTGAAAGTCGCTGTTCAAGTTGAAGGATAATGAGTTTTCCAGACCTAATATGTAAGTAAAATCACATCGAAGCCTTAAATTTTGAATTGTTTATAACATTAGCGTCTTTCAGAATAAGGAGTAAATTACAAATGCATAATTCCATCTTCTGCCAAAGAAAGTTAATAAAATGATTTTATAGAAGGGAAGGGTGAATGAAGACGTTCTATTAAGTATTTTTAACGAAATACAGGCGATTATAATTAAACTCCCACTTTGAAATGGTCGTAATAGGAAAACTACTGGACCAAATGTTTTCAAACTTGCCAATCTTTTGAAGAAGGTCATAGAAATTTTTTCCGAAAAAAAGAAAATTAAAAACTCACCACTAGGGGTAAAATGGGTCTGTATGCAATATTGATTAGCAAAATACTGCATGAAGACTCCGGTTTCAAATGTGTTAAATTGTTTCTAAAGCGTGTTACAAAGCATTTTAAATGCGTGTTATTTCTAAAGCACTGCTTATAGCGATAATCTAAACAATTTGGCGGGAATGAAAGATGCGACTCACCAACATGTGAGTAACATTCGCCTGATATGCTAAGAGCTACTGTTGAGAATGCTGTAATGAGATTTAACTTGCTTTCAGAAAATGGTAGACGCCGCATTGAACATGCTTTGTAACACATTTCAGAAACGATTAAACACATTTCAAATTGGAGTCTTCATGTCGTATTTTGCTTAACAATATTGCATACAGAGCCATCCTCCCCCTTAGTAGTGAGTTTTTAAACTTTTTTTTTTTATGTGTGGGAAAGAAATTTCTATGAACTTCTTTAAACTATTACCAAGTTTGATAACATTTGATCCCACAATTTTCCTTTTATGATCATTTCAAAGTGGATCTTTAATTATAACTATCCTATATATTCTTACATTATTTATCGATTGTTAAAATTAAGATGCCGATTCAATGGTAATATTAATTAAGATTGAATGGTAATATTGAAACTTTATACTGAATAAACAGCCCTAGTTTATGCACTGTCACAAGATGGGACTTTCGACAGCCTATATGTACGAAAGTAAAATCAGACATCCTATTAAAATGAAAACTTTCGTATTAAAAGTCATTTGAAAACTGCAATTGCTTGGAAATTAGAAGTTGAAAAGTGATTTTAAAATCCTCATTGCGATATTTATACTGTCTATATCTAAGCCTTACTTTTAAAGTGATATGCATTACCAGTTCTGAAAAAATAAAGTAACTAAATAATAAAATAATAAAAAATATAAAAAATAATAATAATATCGAGCATATTCTCTTATATTACTTTGGAACTGATTGAATGTCTATGGATGAAAGCTCAATGGCTTAGTCGGCGTACTGGCATAGGGGTAGCGCGTCTTCCCCGTGGTCTGGGCGCCCTGGGTTTGAATCGTGGTTTCGGCATTGTTATTCTATCTGTGAGATGTGTGATAGTTCCCTCCTGTAAAAAGGGGTTGTGCAAGCGAATGAGTGATGCGGGAGTAGCAAAGTCATTCTCTTGGCCCTAGTTGGCGCTACTATAATAAACCAGACTCTCCCCCCTCCGGCTTAAATCGCAGTCTTCTTCTATCGCTGTCTGTTCTATTTTCTTCTTGACAATGTGAATATAATCGAAAATCTCTTTAAACATTAGAATTATAAATTTGATAGATGTTTTTTTTTTTTTTTTGAGTAGCAGACCCAAGCAGCAAGAGAAGTCGCTAAACGATTGGCCAAGCATCGCATCCATCTGATATAAGTCGTCGGTATTTTGCCAATGTCACCTTTGCATTGGCGCGACATCGGATTCTGACAATATTTTTTTCTGTCGCCTCTGAAGATCGCCTTTTCATCGGGGCGAACTCCTACGGCGACTAAGTGAAAAAGACCGGCTCAAAGCAATCGGCCCATAGTCGCCTCGATGTCGGGAAAGTTGCTTTTCCTAGGCGGTGCTATGCGAACATATTTTAGAAATTTCCCATGAATCACCTGGCGTGTATTGGATTTCGAAATTCAACCAGCAACGCATACTGTCATTTCAAGAAACTTGGTAAGTGTAAAGTTTTTATTATTATATATTTGTAAATAATATATTATTTATTCTAAATAGTGAATAAAAAAGATAATTTTTGTTGAAGCCGTTCGGACTCGTTGCTTACCTGAAACATGGAGTTGCACGTGATATTATTAGCGTTAGGCGTAAGCGACCATTATCATTTCTTTTCTTGTTTGTATTCTTTTCAAGTGATTTTATTTCTTATCTTTTTTTTGTGTGTGTTCTTAAATTATTGCAGATATTTTTCCATTTCATTTACAATACCTTTCCTTTTGTTAACAACAATTTCTAATGAAAAAAGTTTTTAAAAAAATATTAAATTGCGTTCTTATGTTTTGGTTTTGCAATAACATTTGTGTTATTATTTTTATTTCGACATAAGGCTAAAAAAATAGATTAGCAGAATATATTTATTGTAAATTTCAAAAAAAAAATCTTTAAAACTTGCAATTATGCAGTTATATTTGAATACTCTTATGTGAATAGTTTATAATTATTTCACCTTTCATGAAATAGTAACATAAATTTTACACCCATTAGTTTATATTATTTTTCTCTATTGTCTTAAACATTATTATAATATTTACCTATATAGTTCATTATCAGATTGAAAACATTATCAAGCTTATGAAGTTCTATAAGACTTTTACTCCTTAATTACATATCTCCAAGTGTCAACAAATATTTTATTTGTACTTTTAAAAGAAGTGAAAGCTCAGTCATTATTCTAATTAAGGAATATGTTTTTTAGGTTCATCAAATCTGCAAAAAGAAGAGTGAACTTGAAGAAAAGTATATGTATAATTCTTTATATGTATTACCAGCAAAATATGAAGTCCAGTATTCTACAGAATGCCCAAGCATTGTATATAATGCCTAAAACAAGCCAGTAATGTATGAAACAATTTGTATTTCATACATTTTCTAAGCATTCTATAGAATGCCAAATGACAACCTGGCAAAGTATGAAATACATCTCTCATTCAATGAAATAAAAATTTTGTGCAACCTTTGTTTCAAAACTGAAAATGCAATTAAATATAAAATAAATTTTAAAATTAATCTATAAATATAAACAAAAAAATTTTTCTCACTATTTGTTTGGAAACTACTGTGCAAGTTTCTATTCTTGACTTCAAAAAAGAGCAAAATATTGGAAGTTACAGTTAATGTGACGGAGTATGGTTTCTACCGACTTGGAACATCAGAAGGAAATTTAAAACAATTATATGTCCTAATTCACTTTATATCCTAAGAATTTGTTTAGATTTGAATATATTCCAAATCACAAAATTTCTCTCTGGTCAGTTGCAATTACTCAGATCAGTGGAAGCAATCAAGGATTTATCAGATGTATGTGTTAAAGTGCCAAAATATGTAATGTCTTTTCGTGAAAAATATAGTAAAACTTCAAAATGTTGCAATGGGATAGGCTTGAATGACAAGTAGGTAAATTTTAATTTCTGATTTTTTTTATCTGAAAACTTATTTGCCTTAATTAGAAAGGCATAAATTTTGTTTTGTACAAATTTTATTTTTCTATATAATTTGAATAAATTTTTTTTAATGGCAACCTCATTATTTTTTCAGACTGACAATTCAAGTGATTTTAATTCTATTTAGCTTAGTTAATTTTGCTTTTCATTTACAATTTTTCTATGAAAGAAGCTTAATAAAGTATTAAATAACATTTTTATATTTTGGTATTGAAATAACATTTGTGTAATTATTTTTATTTTGACATGAGGCTAAAAAAAAGTTTAGCAGAATGTATTTATTTTAAACTTCAAAAAAAAAATTCTTTAACACTTGAGATTATGCAGGCATTTTTGAGTACTCTTATATGAATAGTTTCAAATTATTTCACATTTCTTAAAACAGTAACATAAATTTTACTCCCATTAGTTTGAGTTTTTTTTATTATTATTATTATTATTATTATTATTTTTATCCTAAGCATTATTATAAAGTTTGCTTACACAGTCCAGTATCAGAACTAAAATATTATGCTTATGAAGTTCTATGACATTTGCTTGTTAATTACTCATCTCCAATTGTCAACAAATGTTTTATTTGTACTTTTAAATGAAGCGAAATCCCATTTACTATTATAATTGTTTTCTAGGTTCATCAAATGTAATCAAAAAGGAAAAATGAAATGTATAAATAAATGTATAATTCTTTATATGTAGCTGAAGATTCAGTTATACACATATATAATATTTATATAAATGTGTGTGGATTTTTAGAAATTTCAAACTCTTCAAGTATTACATAATAAATAAAGTTTAAATAAATTTTTTATAAATGACTTTGTGTCAATATTATTTATTCTTGTAAATTATAAGTCATAGTTTCAGGATTTTGCTTAGGTGCTTTTTACAGAAAATTCAGTAAAAAATTTCAAATAAATTATTATTTTACTTTGTATTTCTAAAATATTACTTAATGGAGGTCTTTGTAAATAAATTGTTTTGCATAGTTGTTTTTCTTTTCTCCTAAAAAAAAAGAGGGGAAAATATTAATTAAAAAAATATTTGTCTAAAGAAATTTTGTATAATTGAAAGTTACATTTTTAGGTATGGAGTTTTTGTGAAATATTCAGAATTAATCATCAAATTTGGTTCTTGTGCCATGAAACAAAACCAAACTAATCATAGATTTTAAAAAATTAGAAATTTGAAGTAAATTGTTAATTTGTGCTTGTAAAATGTTATCAATTGGACATTAGCTAACACTAACATTTGTAATGAGGTATAAAATTTCTACACTATAAAGTGACTTTGTAAGTTAATAATAAATAAGATTTCGTATAAGTGAAAGAAGTGTTGTATTTTTGTGAAACATATTTTTCAAATATTCAGAGTTAATCATAGATCAAATTTGGTTATTTTGCCACAAATCTAAACCTCACTAAACATAAATTATGAAAATATTAGAAATTTGAAGTAAGTTGTTAAATAAGAAGTAAGTTTGTGCTTGTAAATTGTTGTTTATTGAATATTAGCTAACACTAACATTTATAATGAGGTTTAAAATTAATGCAATATGAAGTAACTCTGTAAATTAATAGTAAATAAAATTTCCTACAATGGGAAGAAGTGTTCCATCTTTGGGTATGGAATTTTTGTGAAATATTCAGTGTTAATCATTAATTAAATTTAGTTCTTGTGCTACAAAACCAAACAACTAATTATATAGATCAAGAAAATATTAGAAATTTGAAGTAAATTATTAATTTGTGCTTGTAAAATGTTGTATGTTGGACATCAACTGACACTAACATTTATAATGTGTAAAATTTCTACAACTTGAAGTAACTTTGTATGTTAATAGTAAATATAAGGAATTTTGTAGAATTGAAAGAAGTGCTGCATTTTTGTGTATGGAATTTTTGAGAAATATTCAGTGTTAATCAAAGATCAAATTTAATTCTTGTGCCATAAAACCGAACTAATCATAGATAATAAAAAAATATTAGAAATTTGAAGTAAATTATTATTTTGTGCTTGTAAAATGTTATCTATTGGACATTAGCTAACACTAAAATTTATAATGAGCTATAAAATTTCTTCATGAAGTAATTTTGACAAGTCAATAGTAAATAGAATCAGTAAAATTGAAAGAAGCATTACATTTTTGTATATGGAATTTTTATGAAACATATTTGTGAAATATTCGAGGTTTAACATAGATCAAATTTGGTTATTTTGCTACGAATCTAAACCTCACTAAACATAAATTATGAAAATATTAGAAATTTGAAGTAACTTATTAATTTGTGCTTGTAAAATATTTTCTATTGAAGAAACATATAATAGGAATTATATAATTTAGAGTTTTAAACTATTTTTAGCCAATGCATTAAATTTTAGGGTGTTAAAATAGGAATTTGTGTTTTATTCATTCTTTAGGAATTATTTGTTTATTACTCACATTAAGCAATATAAAAGTGTGTATAGTAAAAAAAATTTTTTTAATAAGAATTATATATTTTTCTGTTTCGAATTTTTATAAAATAACTTTTAAAAACAGATGATATAGGCAATATATATAATACATCTACTTTTAAATTTCTAATATCAGTTAAAATCATACTGATTAATTATATAATTGAAACTATGATTATGTTAACATTTCTTCTTATGCATTAACCAATGAAAATAAATAGGAAATATCAATGAAGGAAATAAATCTTATATGTAGATAGATGTTCAGGGGATCATATTTAAAATTATTTCAGAGAATTTTAACATTTGTTTATTTTTTTAAAGAGCAGTAAAAAAAATCTGATTTAAACATTTTATAGGGTAAGATTGTGGTAAAATCTATGCTATAATAATAGTTAAAAAAAGTTAGAAGAATTGTTAGAATGACATTTTCCATGAATTTTTATCAAAATAAAGTATTTTATGGAATTTTAAATTTATCAAAATGAGTAACAAACACTATTATTAATAGGTAAAAAAGAAAAGTAAACTATTCAAAATATCTCGTATTTTCAGTCTTTTGACAAAATTTTGAAAGTATGATAGTTTTAAATATTATGACACTAGTTTCTAGAGTTTGAGAAAATTGAATAACCATTAAACTAATATTTCAATTTGACACCAGCAAGTGTTCAAAAATAAATTGCCTAATGATTGGTATTTGGTTGCCCATTGCTAAAATACATGGGGAAATGATTGGTATTGGGTCGCCCATTGCTAAAACACATGGGGAAATGATTGGTATTGGGTCGCCGATTGTTAAAACACATGGGGAAATGTTTGGTATTGGGTCGCCCATTGATAAAACAGGTCGCGAAATGCTTGGTATAACGTCGCCCGTGATAATAACAAGTCGCCAAAGGATCGGCAAATTCGTCGAAAACAAGTCGGGGCGACCATCGCGTGGCGAACCACCTGGGGACATGATCAATGTCGGGGCGAGATCGCCTCCGATCTCGCCCCAATCTCGCTCGTTCCGTGGGGCGATGGTTGGCCAACGATCTTTTGCTGCTTGGGGACTATCCAATTTATTAAAAATTTGCTATTTACCGTGCCAAATAGTAAAAAAAGCTTCTGCTCAAATTTTGATCTGTATTTTGTAATATTTATTTCATGTAGAATATTTTTCTACATAAATTTCCATATTTTGAGCAGAGAACAGAAATTTTGTTATTTAAATGCCTTTTCTAAAATGAGTTCCTTGGTCCTGAGTTTTTCATAATCTGCGCGCCCTCTAGTTGATTTCTGCCCGATTACTGAGAATTCATTGTATTAAAATATAGACAACCATTTGAATCTGTGCACGAATGAAGTGCAATTAAGCCCATGTTCACTAATAACATGCAGTTATCACACAAATACCTAAATTTTTAATTTTTTCCTGCTGATAAGTTTTTTTTTGGCATTTTCTTAAAAACTTCGAAATTTTTCAAAAATATATTGTAGACTTAGAATCAAACCTTCTTGTATTTTATTTTAGTAATAATTGTTACTTTATTTTTATTTGTTTTGCTCCAAATTTTGTATCTATGTTTTTCCAATATGAAATATTTCACTATTTTATTTAAGGCCTGAAAAAAAAATTTGAAAACATTAATTTAAAGAAATTGTATGAATAAAAAGTATTTATCTTTATCGTTCATTTTGCGCATAAGAATTTTTTGAAAGTCAGGAGACCTTGAGATCGTACTTCTCCAATAAATGATCACTAAATAATTGTTCCTAATGAATGTATGACAGCGACAAAATCTATCATCAATTAGCTAGATGCGAACATCAAAACCACCTCTTAAGGTTTTACGTATGGATTAAGAATTACATCTCGATATCTGGCAACAGCTTGGGTTTCTTTAGAAACAGGCAGTAATGATTTCAGTGCAGTCATCCAAAACCATAATTCTACTTTCTCCATAAATGTCTATTTATTTATTGTGAAATTAATAGCATTTGATTCCAGATCACTGAATACAAAAACCCTTTTCCAAAACAAAACTAAACTCACTTATGAGGAAATTGACCTTCATTTTTCTATGGTTCAAGTAAAGTGCTTTTGTCCTTGTACATATCCATTCATGTCCATTCATATACTTACAATCATTGAGAAGTACATACAGATGATTTTTCAAGTATTCCTATTCTCTATTCTTCCCTTCTTCTTCCTATTTTTATAAGGCTGTTGGCATATTATAATTTATACTGAAAGATATTCTTTCCCCAGTTATTGAAAAGGATTGGAAAAGCAAATAAGGTACAGTACCTTATCTCTTTCAGATTTAAAGAAGCAGTTAATAGCAAACAGAAAGGGCTGTTAGTCATAAATGACAAGAAACAGGTATTTTTCTAATGTAATTTTTTACGGATTGATTCCAAATTCTGAAGGTCTCATGGAGAAAGATGAAACAATTTTAATAATTAGATTATTAAAATTTCTTTCTCATCTGTTCAACTACTCTCCATGGAGACAGAACAACAATGTTACGTGAAAAGCATATTGAATTGCGGCTCATTTTTTATAATAATAGATTATCTTTAATGGTTCTTTATTACATATTTACTTCGTTATTTTTACATCATTACTTTTATCTGCGTCATTTATAGTTTTCTTTCCTTTTCGTGAGGAGGAGTATTTAAAAATTCAATCTTGTTGCTATAATATCAGTATAAAAGACTAACAGACTTTTAGGGTTGAATAAAAAAACATTGGAATAAGTTTTTCTAGTTTCTTTACTTCAATTAAGTTATATTGTTAATTAAAGGTAGTAAATCATTAAAACAAAATTTGTTGGTTCTATTAAATTTGTGGCCTTTTATTACAAAAAATTTAGCAAGTAAACAACTGTTTTTCTTAAATGCAAAATTGTAAAGCTAAAGGTAAAATTATCTTTTCATACTTCTGTAAGTATCGATAAATCTTTGATATATATTCTCGAGATAAAAATGTCCATTCCCCTTAACATTACAATGTCATTTTAGCTGTGCAAAATTGTCACATTTTATTTATTACTTCATACTTTTGCTGTTTGAAAATTATCTGCTCGCATTGAATATACAAACCTATTTGCTTCGTAAAATTAAACATTCTACACTAATATTCTTCTTTTCCTTAATACAAAAGATAAACATTAAAACTTGAAACATGTGCTGTTAAATAATGGGAAGCGCTGTCTATGAAATTACCCGGTCATACAGATTGTGAAATCAAATTTATGTGTTCTAAGACACTAAGAAAACTTATTAAATATTCTTTATCGATGGAAAAAGACAAAGGATAAGCTAATTTAAAATAATTGCTTTTATGCAGCCTTGAAAAACTTGAAAAAATAAGACATTTCTTATCCTCCAACTATTGATATTTAAATTGAATCTAAGACTATTCTCGGAAAGAGAAAATGAAAACAGTATTGTTTCGAAGCACAATTCGAGTGAGTAGTGATGTTTATGAACAGATTTTGTGATATTTTCTAAATTCTGTAAATCCAAGCATTATCTACAAAATTCGACAGACTCGCGTAGATTTGCTTCCGGCATTTATCGTAAAATTCATTCCAACTGGAATAGCTTTGCAACAAATTCATTCACTCTTTGCCATTTTCTATCTTTTCAACACATTCCTATTTTCATTAAAGGGCGTCTACTTTTGTTTTATTTAATGCTTTTTTTCAGAACTTTTCTTTTTTTATTTTTGGACATGGTACGAGAAACAATTGAATTTTAAAAGAAAACAGAATTTGACTTTACAGAAATAAACCCATTTAAATTGGTTTTTATTCCTTTTATTTTTTTAATCTTTTACCCTTTTTAATAGTTTTTTTGCATTTTTGAAAGTACTAACTACAAAGAAATTTCTAGAATGTTTGGACATTTAGTTGTAACATATAAGCATAAAAATGCTCTAGGGTAAAAGGCTTTGAATTTAGCAATATAAAAGTGAAATATTCCAGTAAATACCCATGATATACATCCCATCATTCTTTCAGTGAAATAAATATTAAACAGATAAAAGGTTTGATAATTTTTAGTGTCTAAAATGTTTAAAAACAAAAATAAGTTATCTATTTTTTTTATAAAACACAATTAATGCCAGATGAAAAAAAATTTGATTGCACATCTAATTTCTGTGATACTTTATAACATCAACTGTGAATTAATGTTTTTCATCATAAAGCCTATTAGACAAGGCTGCAATTTTAAGGGAAGATAATTAGATTTCACTTTCAAAATCATCACTCCAGAAACTTATGTTCGATTTCGTATCCACCAAATTCTACAAAGGTGGCTCTTTTTAAATGCATGTTTTTGCATAACTTTATAGAATAGCTAAATTATTATTCAAAATTCAAAATCATTAATTTCTTTTAATATATATTTTATGTGACAATAAATTGTGTCAATAAAATTATTCGTAATACGTTTCTCTAAACTTTTTAGGTGATTACCGAACCATTTCTTGATTGCTTTAATGTTTCTATACCATTTCAAAAATAATAATTTTTTGAAAAAATTTCACAAAAATAATCATTACATTTAAAAAATGAATCTTTCAAATTTCCTTTTTTTTGTAGTTTAAGCTTTTTTTCAATAAGAATACTCTAGTAACTTGCAAAGAAAATATTTTGTATCATTGAAAAATGTTTTGACGTACATTGTATTTCTATGGGTTATAAAATAATAAAAGAACATTTTGATAAAATCTCTCGAAATGTCCTTATACTAAATGAAGAAAGTAATGAAAAATAAAGTGGAATCTTTTTATTACTTATCAGAAAAAATATATTTTCTTCAAAATTATAGAAAACATATATTTCATTCAATAGACTTCTAAAAGAAGTTACTCCAGTAGATTTATACCAATATCACCCAGACACATTATTTTTAGAACATACAATAAAGTGATTTTTTTTCGCTACAAATAATTTAGAAGTAATATTTGTATCATAAATTTGAATCATCCTTACGAAGTTCTTTCTATCAAAACAGCACTTTATTCTTTTGTCTAGTGACATTTAAATTGATAGTAAGTTAGTTTATAAGACGGAAAAATAAAATAACATTTTTTCTAATAAAAATATCTGCGAGAATAAATGAATAGGCTTTAAGTTCATCGCTCCATGGAACAAACAAATCAGAAAAAATATTTAAGAGATACACAATTTGAAACTGAATCATATAGGAAGCAATTCGTTCGCATTGAAACTGCTCCAAAATAAGTTTCTGCATTACATTCTATCTTTTCGTCACATTCTATAAAGGTTTCTTTTTTGTCCTTTTCGTCTGACCAATGGATATTTGTTTTTGTCTCATTTGTTTCTCTTGGATTTTGGCATTTCCCCCCTCTTTTGCTTAGGACCACATTCCAGTAGTTAGTGGAATTCCTAGTAGAAATTGGAAGCTGTTGTATTTTATAGAATCAGACCTTTCAGATTGTTTTTGTTTGTGCGAGTTTATACTTTTCGTTATTACTGCCTTTTTCGACTTCTTGAAAGCAAACATATAGTAATGCATAATCCGAAGAAAAAGAATCCAATTATGTGTTTTTATTATAATAAGCAATTAAGAACACATTTAATTCGGTTATCAATTCAAACCCACTGGATAAAATTATTTCTCTCATTTTGTAAGCATTAGCTTTTAGTAAAAAAAAGCATACAATTTTAGACATAATTTTTGCAGACAGTCATAAATTCTAACATAATCTTCAAAGAAAATCAAAACACTTCTTTGGATATAAAGAATAATTAAAAGCACATTCAATTCTCCTAATGAGCTCAGTATATATGAAAGCTCTCCTCAGCTTTATATGAAATGAAAATAATTTTATTATCTGCCAGCCATCCACATATAATGAAATAAAAATAATTCACAAGAAGCTGGATCTCTTGTATCAAATTATCATAAAAAAAGTATTTTTGGCATATATTTAATAAATATCTGAAATGGTATTTCCCCAAATATGCATTTTTTTATTATTTTAAATTTAGGATAACGGAAAACTCCTTTGTTAATCTTTGTTATTTGTTTTTTATTGTAGGTTTAGACTCAAAAGTATCTTAAAAACATAATAAGCATAACAATTGTATTTTACAATTTTGAAAATAAATTTTTACTTCATAAGAATGATATAAGTAATAAGCATTTAGACTGTTTAAGAATTCAAAAAAAAAAAAATGGGACGGTTTTGAAATTGGAGAACGGTTCTTAGTAAAATATATTCTGTATGTCTTCTAGCGATTAATTTGAGAGAATTTAATATAACGATTCCTGAGATTCGTATAAAGACAATGGATTCATTCATTGATACATATAAAAATTTCTGGGCTCAAGAAGTTAAAATATGAGTCATGGAAGGGTTCTAAAAGCTGAAATATAATTTAAGTTCCTTTTCATCTGGCCACAATCCACAATTACGCACTCCGTCCCTAAATAGCCATAGTGTTGCTTCAAAAGATTAGGCGTACATATAACTGTAATTTTTCCTTCAAACTTTTAAGCAGTTTGATCACTAATGCGAGGCATGAACACGTTAAAGGCAACATATAAAGATCCTTATTGTGTCTTGTGTTATACATGAGCTTAGACATTTTATTATCGAAGCATTCATAGATTATTTCATAGATAGGAAAATTGATTCAGATTTAGCTAGTTAACAAACACGATAAAATTATCCATTATTCTTTTCAGTTTACGAAAGCGGAAAAATAAACAAATAAAATAATAAAATTTAAGATATTCTCCTTTTACTAATAGAGGGAATGAATATCCTTATGAGAATTTAATTTAATATATTTCCTCAATTTCAAAACATCACTTCAATTTGAAACAATCCTGATTTAAAACTATATTGAAACTGATAGAAATTTACATGTGTCCTATTTTGTGTGTATATTTTTAGTGAATTAACAAACTAAATTTACTTGTTCACATATAAAACAGTAAATATGTATGATTAAAATCTTACTTTAGATCATGCCACCACTCATTTTTAAGGAGCACTTCTTTAACCTTTTAATTTACGTTATATTGTTTGATGTTACATTTCTGAAACCAAGAATGTTGCTTACTGAATAATTCTCTAAATGCAAAATGATGCAATAAACACCCCTTGTTGTCTCCATTTTTCTTCTTCGTTTTCAACAAAAGCGTTCAACATGTAAAATAAATATTTCAGAATTCCAGCTTACAAAAAGAAGAATAAACTCATTCTATTTGAAATTCAGAGATGCCTTAGATGTATGAAAGTGATCTTTGAACGATCACTTTCCTGATTTCTAGCACAAACATGAGTTTTTATATCATTTGTTTTGCAATTCTGTAGAGATTATTCTGTTATACTATAACTGGCAATATTGTTCTTTTTAACACTTATTTTGCATTCATCGAGCTTTCTTCTTCCTAACCAGAGATATTCTTCCATTTTAAATTCTATAGAAATAGTGGAAGTGAGAAGTTATCGTGATCCAAAGATCAACTATATGTGAATTATGAAAGGCCCGTAAGAAAATCACGATTCACGCTTCCGTATGTAAAAAGTGAAAAAAAAATATTTCTTTAAAACAGAGGGAAAGAAGAAAATGTGAATTTATTCTACATCAAATTCTTTAAATTTGCAGAAGATAACTAAATTATTATTTTCTGATATCATTATGTATTCCTTATAAATTTCATTGAATACATTTTAATTATATATCTTCTTCAAGGTATAAAATAAACTTCCTTTTTTGTTAAATTTGAATACAAATATTACAAAGAAAATGAAATTGGGTATAACTTGTTATATGTGCCTCAATAGAAAACATCAGATATAAGTTATGATTAACCAGGAGAGCAAAGTATTCATATTCCTCTCTCTAGTTAGCTATTTTTCTTGATGAATTCGATTAGTACTATATTATTATATTATATTAGTATTAAGGTGTTCCAAAAAATTCTGTCTCGACGCGCAATTAATGGTCTTATCTGACTCTGTTTGTGCAAACTAGCATACTTATCTATTAACTGTCTATGTAAGCCGTATTAGAGCTCTTTTTCAGTGCGTTTCGTTTGTGCCACAGTCTTTTTTAAGACTCATCATAGCGTTAAGCATGGGTAGCAAAGTTCGGCATTTGCGGCATATTATGTTATGTTTACGGCTTCATTGTTTCAAAAAAAGACAGTGTAAAGAGTGCTGTCGACAAGATTTGCACCGTGTACGGGGATGGTGCTAGAACTATTACAACTTAATGCAATTGGTTTAAAATATTTAAAGGAGCAAATTTTAATCTGGAAGATGAAACCCGCAGCGACCATCCAAAAACGATGGATATGGACCTTATCAAGGTTATGCTTGATGAAAATTCGTGATATAGTGTGCGAGAAATAGTGAATGCCACTAGGATTTCCAAAACAAGTACATAATCACGTAACCAAGATTGGATATGCTAATCACTAGACACCTGAGACCACATAGTGCATTAGTCGATGAGAAAAACTCTTAAAGTTTGATTGGGATATTTTACCACACCATGCATACTCTCCAGATCTCGCTCCATCTGATTATTACTTCTTTCTGTCCTTAAAAAATTCTCTTCGCGATAAGCGCTTTAAATCCACCAACGAAATAAAAGTGCACCTCAAAGATTATTTCTTGTCCAAAACACAAAAAGTTTGGAAAGAATGCATAATGTGGCTTCCTGAGATGGTAATAGAGCAAAAGGGTTCTTACATAACAAAAATAAATAATATCTTAAATAGTAAATATTGTGTATTCATTTCATATTAGAAATAGGAGAAGAAATTAAAGGACAACCTAATAGTTCACTTCCAAGCAAAATCATGATCAATGTATGAATATATGTCATTCTGCAGTAGTGCAATAGAATTTTTAAAGGATTGTCTAACAGTATTAATGTTTTTATATACTTAGTTCGGGTTGCCTAATAAATTATTTTTAACATTCAGAGACATAAATTTGCAATATATATATATATATATATATATATATATATATATATATATCAATATATATATATATATATCATGAATTATTGAAATTTCTTCCTAGGATCGCGTGATATTATATACAGAAATGGTCGATCTTTTAAAATTTGACATCATATAAATACAAATATAAAAAAATATTTATACAATAATAAAAGTTTTTTTAATTAAAATTAATTTTTTTTAAGATTCTAAGAATCAATCCTTCCAAAATGGATACATTATTCCATTAATTTATATATTAATAATAAATAGTTTGAAAAATAATATCGGTTCGGAGATAATAGCATATAAAACTTTTATATTATAATAAAATCAAATGCACCTTGGTTGATAATTGATAATAATACAAAACAGTGTACCTCAAGACTAATTAATAATGTGTTTTAATGCGATCGCTGAGTATTGCAATCAATTGCAATATAATTGCCTTTATAATGAATAATTTTAAATGCAATTTAGGCTGAAGTTGCAACGGTATTATATATTTATCTTTAACTAATATCATGACTGGAAATAAATCTGGTTTCTTTAGATATGATTTCTTGGAAGAAATTAAAACTTTTATACGTCTGTTGGAAATATATTTATATCCAAATGTTACTTTTTACCAAAATTTTAATAAGTTTTTTTCACGGATTATTCTTGAAAATTTTGTCACATTAAATGTTTAAAAATTGATCTCTTTCTTAATAAATAATTACATATTTACAGTTTATAATAAGAGTAAGACAGATTTATAGTTTATAATAAGTGTAGAATCTACCATTGTCAATAATTTAAAGAAAGATATAGAAAACAAAATAAATAAATATGTGAGTAATAAATATTTAAACAAACGTGAAAAAGGTGTGATTTTATATTTAATTTCAATAATTATTTAAATGTTCTATAGAAAACCTGAACTAGTAAAAACATTATAATGTTCCATTAATATTGTGTATATCGTAAATTGGTAACTACTTTTTAAATATTGTGACGACTTTTCAAATAATAGTAACGATAATTGATATAAAAATAATTTTAACGATTGTATGTCATATTTCACATTAGTTTTCCTCAGTTCCTATTAGTTCACCTCAAATATGACGAAAAAATTTAATATTTATTCGCAATCTTATAATATAGATAATATAGAATTAGCCAAAAGATCAAATGATATGATACCCATTGTTGAGATCATAGATATTCTTCAAGTATTTTAGTTGTGAAATTGAAATTCTAGGGATTCTTCTATATTAGATTAATGCAGCAACAATTTTATATTTCAAGAACAAAAGAAAATGAGTTTATATTTCTGGTTCAAGCACACAAGATGAAATACGATAGGACATTACTTTTGTATCTGTTCTTCTTCCGCCCCAGCAGAGGATCTCTGCATGTAAGTAGATGTTTTCAAATTTGGACCGACGAAGGAATAAAAAGTTATTTCCATTCCAAAAGTCAGCTGCCTGTGACATATAAAGGGGAGGTCTTCGAATATTATTCAGATTCTTTTTATTGTTTGCAGAAAAAGGAAAGGAAGTATTCTCAGTATCTGAGAGCAACAATAACTGAAATTCCTTGAATAATTTCACTTCTATAAAATAAATATTTAAATGTCTGGAGTGAAATTTTTAAAAAAATCAAGAATAGGATGACATTTTTGTCGTGCCTTTCAATTATTTTGCCTTGCTCTTAGAATGAAAAAACATTTTTTGAAAAACATTCATTTCTATTTAAAGGAATACATTCCATGTAAAAATTAGCATCCATTTTCATTTGCCTTTGTCTAAAAGAAATTGAAATAATTTTATTTTTAATTAAATTTTATTGTTTTACCGATGATATGATGTCAATGCAATTTGAAATCATTTCTTATCTGATTGTCTGGAAAATAAATTTTAAAACTAATTCCTCACGGCAAGCTGGAAGGGAAAGCTAGATTCCTTTACATCAAAGTTACTATCTGACAGCATAAGTTGTTGATGTTAGATAAAATCAAAATAAAGGCTTGAATATCGTTTTTCAGCCCCTAGCTTCTAAGATAAGGCGGTTATCGAAAGACGTTTAATACAAAAATTGTTTATTTTACTGAGGTGTTAATTCAGCTAAGTGGATTTATTTTTCTACCTTCAATATTAAGAAAGTTATAGCGAACCATTTCCACCTCCTTTTGAAATATTTACACACGAACTTTTCAACAGAGGGATATTTTGGGTTCTAGGGACCGTGATCGGTAAAGAATTGCAGGAATTTGCCCGAAGTCTTTTCATCAGCAGTATTGCAATTGTTTAATCTTCTTATAGGAATCTACCTAAAATGTAGACTAATTAAAAAGACATAATTAAATTCTAATTTTTTACTACGCAAAGTAAAATGCTAATCTAGGACATATACTAAATGTTGTTTAATTCATTACAACTCATGTTGAGAGAAAGGAGTGATATGTCATTGATTTCCTTTTATATCAATGTAATTTTATATTTAGAGATTTTACTATGCGAAACTTTGAGGCACTTAATTGCATAATCAGTCTTTTAATTTAATGATATGCATATAAATAAGCATTGCAATTGTAAAAGAATGCGATCGTTAGATTTTAAAGAATTCCGAGTTTTCCTTTAATTCTACGATTGCAAACTTTTCTTGAGTTAAAAAAAAATAGAAGCTAAAAAATACATGCAATAAAAATTTACATTTTTTTTCTCATTTCATAATATTTTTAACATATTATTCGTACAATCTTTTATTTTTTTCAAAACATTGCTTAAGAAATTCAAAATGAAATGAAATCAATTCATATGTTATGATTTTTTACGGAAGAGATAGGTAAGTATATTTAAGTTTTAGACATGTAATGTGCTTCAAAAAATAATGCACAAAGTTTACCATCTTCGTAATAAAATATTTAATGCTAAGTTGTTGACATTTAAATTTAATTAAAACTGTGCCCAAAGCGAGAAAATAAAAACTTGACGCTGTGACATAATTTTTAAAGAATTCGGGGAGTAGCTGCAATTATAAATAGCTTCGATCTTTTCCATTTAATTAAACAAACAAATTACTTGCAAAGTTCATTGAACTCACAGTCTGTTGCTCCAGGCATGAAAGGAAATAATTTATTCACTTCGGAATCATGCCGACACATATCTCAATGATATCCTGTCTTTTCGGTGCTTTCCTGTGTCTCTTTGAATTTTTCCCGAGATCAAAAGACATCTGCTTATTTTCATCTGATTCTTTTTCTTTCTTTAATCTTTTTATCCTCTTCTTGACGACATTTTGGGGGAGTGGAATCTCAAGTAGAATGAGACTTTGTGTTTAAAGAAACCGGACTTTTAGAGCTTTTTAGGACATTGTCCTTTGATTTTGTTAGTATATGCCTCATTAGAGTCTTAAAGAATTGTTGATAACTGAAAGCAAAAGAAGAATGTGTAATATTAGGACAAAATGGGAGAATGTCTTTTGTGCATTTTGTAGAATCAATAGCAGCAAAAATTCACTCTATATTTCAAGAACAATGTCAAATTTAAATATTTAGTGTGCTATAAACAAACCAAAACTTTCAGCTTAATCGCCTTTTCTTCTTAGAAGTCTTGATACACAATTGTAGCCTTAGATAAATGAACACAGAATAGGAACAAGTGGGTTTTTTTTGCTGTATGTTGGCGATTGACCAAATATACAAAGTCTTGTCTAGATGTGAAGCTTTGATTTGTTCACCCAGTGAGGACATTTGAGATCTATTGTTTGATAAATCTTTATTATAATCGGGTGCCAAAACTAGGTGAGGACTTTCTTACTGGTTACTAAATTCTCACTGAATAAACATCATATGTAGAAGATATTTTATGAAAGGATATTTCAAAAGATCATTTCATTTTTTCATCATATCTTACTGGTTACTAAATTCTCACTGAATAAACATCATATGTAGAAGATATTTTATGAAAGGATATTTCAAAAGAATATTTCATTTTTTCATCATATCTTACTGGTTACTAAATTCTCACTGAATAAACATCATATGTAGAAGATATTTTATGAAAGGATATTTCAAATTATCATAAAGTGTAAATTTTGTTATTCCTAAATATATAAGCTAAAGCTAAGACCATCATATTTTTAATTCTATGCAAAAAGCTATGAAATCTATAAAAAAATCAGGATGCTATTTTCATTGGAAGATGAATCACCCTTAAAAGAAAATAGTGTATAATCTAAAAAAATAGATAAAAAATTAACAGTTAAGAAATTAAAATTGCATAGTATTTGCTCCAATAAATGTATACGTATAGTACAGTTGAAAAGCACTTAACTTTATAATTGTAGAAGATATTTTAGCAAGCCGTTATATTAATCTTTGCAAGGAAATAAAAATATAATATTTCATCAAATTCTTTTTTTTTAATCCTAACTGGAATGTATATTTTACTACATCTTTGGAATAATATGAACACTCAGTCCTTTACCAAATCGATAAATGAATTAATGAAAAAGAGGTGGATCTATTATGGTGAGTGATTAAAATCAGCTTTCAAAATTAAATGAATAAATTGTGAGTAATAAGTGTGATTTCTTTATTTGAAAAAAGAAAATTACTTCCCTCATTTTTCGACATGTAATCAAATTGAGGAAGCATTCTTCTCCACATAAAATAATACTGCAAAAAGTTAGTAAATTTCACCAATATTTTTGATTGACTTTTTTCTACAAATTGATCAATATTCCAGATATCATCTTAAAGAATAACGCATTGATGTTCAGAAAATAAGGTCATTTAAGAGTTTAAAAAAGAAATATAAATTAAATAGAAAAGTATTTCTTTCGAAAATAATTAAAATTCCATATTTTACGACATGGATCGAGTTTGTCTATTTACAATTAAAACGAATATTATTCTCTTTTTGTTTGCATTTTTCGAATCATGATAAATTGAATTGTTTCATGATTGATATATTCCATAGAATCTACATTGCAGTAAGTAAAAGATGTCTTTCAAATAGCATGTGACAATCTAATAAAACTGTGTCGCATGTATCGGATTATTTTTGTAATCCTGCTTATTCTGATATTCTCGAAACAAAGAAGACGAAATGCTGCATAGCACTCCGTCTCTTGTCTTCATTCTCTTCTTAACCACGTTCCCTTCAAGCAGAAAAATTCTAGTCGTGGAATGATGTTTACAAATCCAGGTCGACAGACGAAGTGAAATGTTATTTCTATCTAGAAGTCAGCTGCCAGAAACGTATGGCTGGGATATTCGAATATTATTCATGATTCGTGCGACAGAATAGAAAAAAAATCCTGTGGAAGAATTTTGTGATCGGAGAAAGGGGAGGGAAATGACTGATGGCTGAAATTTCCTCGTGCATCGTTCTTCAAAGTAAAGGAATTTATAACATGTCTGGAGTGGAATTTTTAAGGAAATTCAAGGCTGGGATGGAATTTGTGGAAATATTTCTTGCATTTTTTTGCTTTGATCTACCTCTGGAATTTTAATATGAAAGACAAAAATGAAGCCTCTTCTAAATCGTATACTTCTAGCTGAAGGAATACTTTTCTTTCAGACATTTGTGGGGTTTATTAGCTACTTCATCCAGATTGGGATGAAGTAATGGTCGCACAGAATGTACTAAGATTACTTTCTTGCTGGTGTTATGTTAAAAAAATATGATCTTAGATATACACTCAACAGAAATCATTTTCTCTGGGTGACAAACTTAATTTTATTACAAAATTTCTAATAAATAAACATAGACTTCATATTAGTGCTGAATTGTAGACACTAAAACTAAATTTATCAAATTCAGAGTTAGGAAGATATAATTGAAAATTAGCAAAAATGTTTTGCTAATTAGCAAAGATAGTTTTTCATTAAATTTGCAGTCATTGATAATATTATAGGGCAAATTTTATGTAATTTTACATTTTTTTATTATTTTGTATAATTTTATAGGGACCACATGTAGCTCAGCTGTACTTTATATATTTAAAAATATACATAAAAGAAATTGCCAAACAAAGCTTTTACAAAATTAAATATGCATCCAATTTTAAAATGTATTAGATAACCAAGAAAAGTGTTTAAATAAAGGAAGATATTTTGTGGCTTATAACCTCGAAACTCTAACCGATTTAAATTATTTATATTGATGTGTATTCTATAATTTTGATATTAACAATTGGATTACTTAAAGATTATACTTAATTTTATTCTTAATTCTTTTTTTTATTTTTAATTCATCATAAAGGAATTATGAGTAAAGTCCTAGTTGATCCGCTTCCAAATGTGACTGAAGCAGTTGGAGGAAATGGGTACTAAACTACATTCCATTAAAAATAGTTTAAGTAACTTGATATTAGCAGCGAAGTTTCTGAAAAGGTCCGCAACCATACTTCCACTCAAATGGCAAATATTACATTGGAATACTAAAATTAAAGTCGAAGTAAGGAAATAAGAAGGAACATAACGAACAATAGCGGGGGGGGGAGACTAAAGTTAGTGACTATAGAACATGAACATAAAGGCAATATAACGCGCTTGGGGATCGTCATCAGGAGGATACAAACTGTACTAGAACTCCACATTCAGTATTTCTTTGGAATCTATTTCACAGTGTAAATTTTGTTTGAATGACGTTGAGATGCTATCTCAGTGCGAAATATCTAACAGACAATCCTGTTGATGACATTTGGACGATCACCCGAAATCAGGAAAGTGGAAGAAAGTTTAAATATTATTAAAGGGATTGAAGAGCTCGGGATCTTTCCCATCATCGCATCGTAAGTTAGGAGAATATTTCAAATAATGACAACAATTCTGTGTGGATTAAGTAGAAGTTTTCCAGTAACAGATACAGCTGGTGCAACTGTCATCATACCTTACAGGAGGGAAAAGATAGACTGGAGATAGTAGTTGAAATTTCTGGACAAATGCAATGATCTATAGAAATTTAATAGTCTGTTAATAGTCTGTCACCTTAAATAACGCCACATCAGAGACGGTAGTAGCTACGGGGCATTAAAACAAGAAATGATCAACAAAGGGTCGAGTTATCTAAAAGACTTTATTTGACAAGCTACTCTAGATAAATATACATCTAGAGAAGACAGAAAGCGAGTGATTACTTTTAGAAACTCATTAAAAAGGAAATTTTGTTTAAGAGGCAGCCGTGGTGGCATTGAAGTTTTTCAAGGAGATAGTCACCAATACCCACTTATATATCGACATTCTATCACACGCGAGTCTTTTTTAGAGATGATATTGTCCTCAAATATTTCTCAAAGATGATAAAATTACATTTCATTTTGCACTATTTGTCATAGAGCTGCGGAGGGTGAAAAGATTCAACAAATTATTTGGTCTGCAAGATCCCTAAATTTCCACTCAATCGCAAACTGTATGATTTCTTCGGGAAATGCATTGCAACATGTAATCAATCTCAAGTTATCATTCCTCAGTAGTGACTAGAATTACAGGAGGAATGATTGCGAGGGTGATGTAAATATTGCAACGAATTCAGAGGTGATTATATTCCCTACGAAAGAAATTTTCTTCTCACTCGCTTTTAAAATAGTTATTCCTGCTTTCTACTCAGCTATGCTTAAATGTAAATTTTCTATAAAGTTCCTTTGTGTTTTTCTGTTTTCATATAAACAAATAATTCATTTCATTTCTCTGCAAACATCTTGAGGTTCTTATGGCATGATTTGGGTTGAACTCGATCATTTCTCAGCAGCATTAAATCAGAAAAGCGGTCTCGTCCTTAATTTTTTCCAGAACATCGGATTATTTTGTTAAGAAAATATAACCGAAATTTCATCTAATGTAGTTAATAAAGCGTTCAACTATCAAATGTACTCATATTAGCTATCTTCTTACTCTTCACATGTCTAAAAATAATTTAAACAGAGTTGCTTAGAGTCAAAATAATTGACTGAGGCAAAATTTTTGCAAAATATGAGATTAGAAAATTCCAAAGAAAAAATGACCAATTTATAATATTATCGACTTATTGATTAGCTGTACTGATACTCATAACATAAGGGGAAAGAGATATATTTGCACAAATAGCTTTTTGATTATAAATTGGTTAAGATATTCCGGATGAACAAATTAGGCTGAAATCAAAGTTTTGCCCTTAAACAATTACAATAAAAGCATGAATATTTGAGTTATTTAACAAGAAATCATTTCTTAAGAATTATTAAATAGCAAAAAAAATCTAAATATTAAAATCTGTTTTTCCTTTTTACCATTTCAGAATTTTAGGGAAGACATCAACTTACCCTGGTCATATGGGTACTTTTAATTGATGATCAGATATCTATAAATTAACTTACATATTTAAAAAATTATATTTTAACTCTAATAATGGAAACGTACTCAATACATTGATGTATTATTAAAATTAAAGACAGGGTGATTGAAATTGGAAAAAGCATTTCAGTTGAAAAAAAAAATTATTGCAATATCTATGCACCTTGCATCGCCTTATCTTACTAACATTTTTATTTCAAATTTCATCAACAATCCATATACAGTCAAAATTTATAAATGCATATACATTTGAGAAATGAATATTGGGTATCACATTCTTATTTGCTTTCATTTAAAAAATGGAATATTAAAAACATACAATCAAAAAAAGCTGTTATAAAAATAAGAACTGAAAAATATAATTGATTTTTTAAAATTTATATATAGCTTTTGTAGTTAAAAGGATGATGCAATCCGTTTAGATGAACATTCGATGAGAAAGAATAATCAATTATTTATATACAGGGAAATTGTGTTTGTAATTTTTTTTATTGTTCATGAAACTTTAAATTTAAAATACTAGTATATATATATGCATACATAAGTAAACATCTCGAATCAGTATAGTGAAAATCATTTCATTGAAATGTAAAACTTCTTATATAAGCGCTCTTACCTCTCTTAAATATTTCAGTATTTCATTATAAATAAAATCTCTTATATAAATGCCATCTCAAGGAATACGACATTTAATTTCAAACGATCATTGTTTGTCGGGATAGAAAATAAAATAAAATCTTCATAGAAACATATTTCTCGAAGAATTCGAGCGTAATAATATTTATGACTGAATTTTACAATGTTTCAATAATTGCTCACAGACGAGTATCGTCTGAAACTTTCCATGAGCAGACATATTGATGTTTGGAGCCTTCGGTAATGTGATCTATTCCTCTTGAAACAAGCTTTCATATAAACCCATGCTTTATTCTTTATCTTTTTCTGCACATTCTCTCGTTCCTCTCTTTATATAAGGTATTTGCTTTTGTTTCATCAGAATCTTTTTCCAGAATTTTTGTTCTTTTTCAAAGCTTAGAAAACCTTCCGCCAGTCGATGGAGTTTCAAATTGAAGTAGAAAATGTTCTTAAAGGAAATGATACTTTTAAATCGATTTTGTCCTTCTTGGTGTATAGATTCTCCTATTGTTGCATTTATTTTGTAACATCGAAAAAAGACAACACAATGTTTCGTATTGAAGAAATTGAGTTATTGTTTGAACACAAAAAGCACTGTGGCATTGAAAACAATTACTGCGTTATAAAGCTACAAAATAAAAACAAAATATTTCATAACATACTTACTATAAACTTAATATCCAAATTTTAATACAATAATTATTAAATATAAAAAGTTTTTGATGCTGTTTCATTTCAAAATATCTTTAAATTAGAGCAAATGTTATATATATATATAGTTTTATTATACAATATCATTAAAATAATAAAAATTGAATAAAATGGATTTTTTTGTTTATGTGAATGTATATTTATGCAGATATTATCAAAATGAAACTTTGAGATCGAAGCATCTCATCATTTATTTTGGACTCATCATAATTATTGTTTGAGTTATGTACCTGGGAAAATTATATTCTCAAAAAAACAAATCAGTGCTTCAAGTTAAAAACCATTCATAACAAATAGCTTGTTAATTATATATTACTTTGTATATTTACAAAAATAAAATGGTTTTACTGCCATAATTGTAGAATTGTTAACTCTAGAGTTTTTCAGTAAAGATATTATTGAAACAGTTTCTCTTAAACTTGCAAATAAATTGTTCATTGACTTTTTTCAGAATGTGGAAAGCTCACAGAAAACTCAAACTTCATTTTTATTTATTTATCTTTTGATTACATTCATAGCGCTTGAATTGTGATAATCGTCAAAGGATCATCGTATAATGAGCCTTTTAAAGTTACAAAAGAACAGATTAATTTTTTGAATAGATTAAATATTCTGATAAACATTTCTGAATTTTTTTTTGTATTCAACTCAAATTAGTTTGTATATCTGATTTTTTTTTTTTTGTATTCTCTGAATTTTGTATTGTATTTAAGTATCTAAGTATTTTGATATTTTTATAGACGAATATTTTGATATCCTAATACAATTTCTTGAAATTTCCTGATATCAAAACAATCTAATTAAAGAAAGAAAGTCCTTCTGAAATATAAAATTTATAATATCAGAAAGTGACAATATTTATTTCCTTTTGTAATCTGTAATAGGATTTTTCAACTAAATGATAGCCTGAAATTTGGCTACGAAGTCTCGTATCGCATCAAAAAATTAATACATATCTAATATCTAGTATCATATCATATCTAGCAATGTATATCTAGTATCACATTAGAATGCCCCGTAAAGCAATTTATATTAGTCATTGAATAAATAAGCAGGTTCTCTCTTCCCTTGGGGAAAA
Organism: Argiope bruennichi; assembly: GCF_947563725.1. Classification (NCBI taxonomy): domain Eukaryota; kingdom Metazoa; phylum Arthropoda; class Arachnida; order Araneae; family Araneidae; genus Argiope; species Argiope bruennichi. The sequence continues at coordinate 141,134,553 of NC_079151.1, read as the reverse complement.
CGCAAGGACTGTATGGTTATGGTGAAAAGATCAGATGATGCCTTTTAATTCTTACGTGTATTGGCGCATGGAGTGGGAATCACTATTTTTTAACTCCTTCGTTACTTATTCATGCTCTCGGTTATGCAGATACATCGACTGCCATGTGCCCCAGGTACGGCTATTTGGTTTGAAAATGCCTGATAATGAAGAAGGATTGTTCATTATTTCTAATCCTTTCTTACATTAAAGGAAATTTGAATGGTATTCAAAAATATGTATACATAATATTGGAATTTTTTTGGGGTACTCTTTTTATAGAAAATGATAATTTATTCAGTAGTTTGAAGCATTTACATTGGAACTAAAAAGATTTACAAGGTATGAGGATAAAAATAATTCATGCAGGATGAATGATGGTTTGCGTATATTGTCTGTTTAGGTTCTGCCATATCCGTCATTGGAATATTTAACTTGGTAGTAAATTCTACCATCTCTGACATATGAACATCTGAACCTAGTCATAAAAATATACAAAGACCTTTTAACATTTACGACACATGAACATCTCAATCTAGACCTAAAAATATACAAATATATTCTAACACATGAGCATCTGAACCTATATAAATACCACTAAACATGCAAATATATTCTCTAGATCTATACATCTGTATCTGGACCTATGATGATGATGATGGTGTGTGTCCACGTCACCACTGGAAAGGGGACGCAGTGTCTTTTGAGAGTAAATACCTCTGAGCACCTAAGGGCATAAGTCTGATTTCTACTTCACATGAAGATGATACTCATACTCTCGCTTACCCAACCCCTTTTTATAAGGGGGCTTGTGAGGGCACTGCTGATGATGAGAAGCAGCAAGCGAACTGAAGGGAAGAAAGTTGAAGAGTTGAACGACGGGAGATATTTTCTTCGGATTGATAGAAGACAATTTCCTATCAATCCGTAGATTGAAATTATCACGTCCATGCCGAAATTTGAGGGAAAAGAATGTGTCATTGTCTTATATATGTGATTGTTTGAGAGACAAGTTAAGAGACTGAGAATTGATAGGGCAAACTGGGTGTCATGTTAATACCTCTTATGCCAAGAGATAGTGAAACTGATCTCAAGAATTCCAGACGAAATTATTTTTTTAATTTTGAACATGTGAAATGAATTTTGATGATGAAATTTAAATTGAATGCTGAAGGCTTTCGCCAGAAATTTGTTCAACATCAAAGAAATCCAGAGAAGAGTTGGAAAGATTTCGTTTATGAGTTACAAATTACTTTCAAGGCTGGATAAGTGCTTTAAATATCACGGATTTGGAGGATTGAAAGATTATATTATTACAGATCAAGTAAAGAAGAGAGTTCCAAAAGAGGTTCGTCCCCATTTTGTTGACGTTTGGGGGACATTAGTCAAACCCCAAGATTTAGCGGACAAGCTAGACGAGTACGAGTATGTTCGAAAAACTTATCGGAGACCATCTAATCCAACACTCATTAACAAGTAAAGGTTAGAAATAATGCTTTTAGCCGTGATAACAGAGACTATAATGGTAACCCTAAACCGATGAAGCAAGGTAATTGTTTAACACGGAATCAATACGAATCGGAAACTCGTCCAAAGTTTACCTACTTCTTCTATGGAGTGAATGGTCATGTAAAGAAATTATGTCCCAAACTTTTAAAGACGAACTCAGATCAAGATAGTAGAAGAAAAGAAAATGTTCATAGAACTGATGGGGATCCAGAACCGGCCACTAAGGAAACGGCAGTAGTGACTAAAGTGATGTCTCATAGACGACCTTCTCTTGATAAAGGTCTTTGTAATCTAGAAAACATGCGTATAAGTGTGAATGGAAAGCCTGCAACAGTTTTAAATGATTCTGGCACTGAAATAACTGTAATCAAAAGAGATCTATTTACGGATTTTCTTATTGAAGATAAGGCTTCAATTCATATAAAAGGTATACATGGTCCAGCTGAGAAATGTTCTCTTGTCAATATTCCAATGGCTATCATCGTTTGTAAAGACGGGCATATGATTCATCAAGAAGTATTGTGTGCAGTTGCTCCGACTCTGGTGGATGATGTGTTGTTGTCCCCAGAAATAAGGGACATGTTGCAAGGTGTTCAAGAAAAATATTTTGTTGATATTTCCAAAGAGAATACATAACCGAAGAAAATAAAAAATCGAGAAATCGTCGATGAAACAAGTAATGACAACCCAGCCTTGGGTAGTGACAAAATAAAGGAATGAAGGAATATGTGGAAAATTCAGAAAAGGCTGCTAAAGAATTATCAAGGTTGGACGAATTTCTTAAAGATCAAATGGATTGTCCAGATTTAGAATATGCTAGAAAATATGCAAATGAAAAGTCCGGAGGATTTTATTTCCATAATAAATTTTTGTTTCGAAAAAAAAAGTCTTAGGGGAGTCCGTTGCTCAGCTAGTTTTGCCTAAGAAAAGTAGATTTTAAGATCTAAAGTTAGCTCACTGTTCAGTATTCGGAGGTCACATGGGCACAAGAAAAACTGCTGAAAGAATGAGATATTCCTTTTATTGGCATGGAATATCCAAAGATGTCAGAGCTTTTTGTTAACAGTGCAAAGAGTGTCAGTTGACAAGGCGAATAAATCAAAAGGACAGAGTACCAATTACTCCTGTGGCAAGACCAGAATTGCCGTTCCAAGTTGTAAACATCGATATCATTGGACCTATTAATCCGCCAAAAGGTCAGAGATATATATTATGTCTAGTGTTGATCAACACACGAGATGGGCTGAGGCAGTACCACTGACCAGTTTAACTGCCAAAGTTACATGTGAAGCACTGTTAACCATCTTCATTCGGACAGGTGTGTCTTATATAATAGCATCAGACAATGGGACTAATTTCATTGCTAATTTGACTCAAGAGTTTGAAAAAAGAATGGGATCCAGCACAAGATTTTCGACACCATTGCATCCTGAGTCGAATGGGCCTATCGAGAAGTCCCCAATAGCACGACCGGCGTAGCACCTTTTCATTTATTATATGGGCGAAAACCAGAGAGACCCTTATCTATTCTGAGGTACACTTGGGTGGCAGATCAAGAAGATTTGCAGTTGGATACTATTTCAGTAACTCTTTACATGGAAAATCTTAAGAAGCAGTTAGAAGACGCAGCTGAAAAAGCAAAATTGATTTCAACTGTACAGCAAGAAAGTATACCTCGTTATTACAATTTGAGATCTACGAAGAAAGTCTTTAATCCAGGACACAAGGTAATTGTTCTATTACCTGATTCAAGAAACAAGCTTTTAGCCAGATGGCAAGGACCCTTACCATCGAATCACGAAAGAATGAACATTCATTTTTAGTTAAGATGCCTGATGATAGAATGAGGCACGTGCATCAAAATAAAATGATAGAATTTATTGCTAGCTTCAGAAGTGTGAATGTCATATTGAAAAGAGGGGAAGAATTTGGGGACATTGAAAGAAGACTCCTTTTTTCAGGAAGTAAAATCCATAGCCTCACCTGACTATTCAGCTACGCAGCATGGGGAATTGGAGATATTATTAAAAGAATTTGAACCCCTATTCAAAAGACAAGTGAAACCAGTTTTAATCGGGGAGCATGTGATTGAACTTTTGCCTAATATTACTAGATGAAAACCGCATTCCTACAGTGTTCCAATGTCTTATAGAACGGAGGTGGACAGACAAGTGAAAGAACTGTTGGATTAGACTTGATTGAACCTTCGAATGCAGACATTACATATCTTATAGTATGTGTGGCGAAGAAGGACGCATCCATTCGAATATGTATTGACCATAGAGCTCTTAATGCTGTAACAAAAGTTCCTAATTACCCCATAAAAGATACACAAGAATACGTTTTGACTGCAGGGATGGCTCAATAGTTATCTTGTCTATATTTGCTAAAGGGATATTCCCAAATTAAAATGAATGATGAGAAAGACATTTTAACAGCTTTTTTTATTCATAACGGAGTATATAAGTGGAACGTTGTGCATTTTGGTTTATCGAGAGCATCGGGTACATTCCCAAAAATAATGAATAGTGTTCTTCGGAACCATTCTAGTTATTTGCAAGCTTACATTGACGATATAATAGTTTACTCCAAAACATGGAATTTTTACTCCAAAACATGGAATTTTTACTCCAAAACATGGAATTTTTACTCCAAAACATGAATATTTAATTTATCTGATAAATGTATTGCAAGAATTAGATAACGCGGGGTTTTCTATAAAATTTAAAAAATGTACTTTCGCGGCCCTAAAATTACAATTTTTAGGCCATAAGATAGGATACGGTAAGCATGTCCCAGATGAGGAAAAAATTGTGACAATAAAATGACTAGAAAGGCCAAAGACAAAAAAGGAAGTAAGATTTATGTTAGGACTGATAGGATTTTATTGATCATATATTCCTAATTATGAGGAAATCGCAATCCCTCTAACTGAACGAACCAAAGGAAAAAAATCAGGAAATATAAATTGGAAAAAACGCGAAGAAGAATCGTTTTTTGGGTTGAAAAAAGCTTAATGTGAGGCGACAGCGTTAAATGCCCCTGATTTTGATAAACCTTTCGAAATTCACTCAGTTACTTCTGATTATGCAGTTCGTTGTTGTCTAACCCAAAAAGATGGAAAGGGAAATTATAAACCAATCGCATTTGTAAGCCAACAATTTAATAAAACTCAAAAAAATTGGTCAACCATTGAAAAGGAAGTTTATGCCATTTTGTTTGGATTTTAAAAAAATGATAAATGGTTGCATGGAACGACGGTAGAAATCATACCTAATCACAATCCATTAAAATAATTGAAAAAACTCCAAAAGGAACTAAATTAACTAGGTGGGCATTGGCTTTGCAACGATGAAGTTACAAAATTACTCATCGTCCTGGAATCTTAAACAAAGACGCTGATGCTTTATCTCGTCTACAAACTAAACATTAGTTCTTTTTCTTGTTAAAATTAGTTCTCAACATCCATTGTGTTAATGCATGTTGTGTTCATTTATTTTTTTTATTTCAACGTATATGCGCTATATTCTTTTTTCGTTGAGATACTTTCCATATATGTATTCATTTTTATTCAATATATAGATGCTATGTTCTTATTTCGTTTAATTATTTGTCATATATATATATTTGGAACTTTCACAGTTATTTCAATACATATATGACATGTTCTTATTTCGTCTAGTTATTTTTTCACATATGTTCAGAACTTTGTCCAAAGGAATCAGAGAAAAACTTTTGTCGTTTGAAGGCCAGTTTTTCTCTTAGGGTCAGCGTGTGAGGGCGCTGTGGATGATGAGAATCAACAAGCGAATTGAAGGGAAGAGAGTGACAGTGCACGGAGAGAGGGTTGATGTTAGGAGCTCGATGATGTTGATCTTGTATTAAATTTTATTATATTGTTCTTGCCAGTTATGTGTCGTCCTATGTGAATCTCAATTGAATGTGGTGTCATGCTAATTATTTTAGTTTACATTTGCAAACGAAAAGGGCAATCTCAACATTACATATTTTTCCCAATGAGAAATCGAAACTGAGAAAGTTCGCCAGTGCCAACAGGGCTCTTTCACACATCTCACATATAGAAAACAGGTGGAAGAACAACTATGCCCGAACCAGGACTCGAACCTGAAACGCTCAGATCATGGGAAAGGCACGCTACCCCTTGGCCAGGACGTCGGCATCAGAGCTTATACAATATACAAATATATTCTTCGGCACATGTACGTATCACTAATGATAAACTGATAGAGATAAAAGAGTGCAGATATATAAATATATATATGTATCTGAACCTATACAATATACAATTATATTCTCCGTCACATGAACGTCTGAATCTAGTTGCGAAAGTGTACAAATGCATTCTAACATCTCCATAAGCAGGAACCAAATCAAAAGATTATATCATTAGACATTGCCTTCTTTGTTACTTGTACAATATTCGAAAAGAACAAACTAGAAAAAAAATGAATTCTTGAACTAATAATCTATTGTTACTGAAACCACTCCGAAATGAATTTCCGCGTACGTATTATATTTTCAAAGCATTACAACCGTTCTTTTTGCCTGGTCAAGAGATAAAAAGAATTGTTGTTTTTCTTCCAACCATTTCTCTTCGATTCAGGTATTTTTCGTTCTCTCTTATGTCTCGGATAACATTCCGATAGTGAATGGAATTCCAAGTGGAAATTGAAGTTCTTTCTTTAAAAGAATTTGACCTTTTGATCGTTTTAACGTTTGCTGGTAGACATGTTTCCTTTTTATATATGTTTTGCGACATTTCGAAGGCAAATACAAATGGAAAAATAATCGGAAGTGGAAATTTAACATAATTTTGAATAGAAAGTATAAAACTCAGAAGCGTAATTAATTCTAGTTATGAGCATTATAAAAAAATACATTTTTTGTCATTTATCAGTGCCTGGTTCTGTTGAATAATTCATTTAGAAAGAACATTGTCTCATAATCTGAAAACAGAACAAAGTTACTGAACTTTGGAATAAATAGAAAAAAGTCATCTTTATTAATCATCACATAAAAATAAATAAACAGTTACGAGCTTGACTATTGCATGTGTAGTTATAAATATTATACATGCACAAAAAATAAATGAATAATAAAATCATAATTACTGCCACTCCTAGTAAGTTTTATATTTCTTGTTTATTTTCCTTTTAGAGTTTGCGTTGCATCTTATTCTAGCTTGGAATCTGGAAATCCAATTTACTGATTTAAGTACAATGTTTTGTGTTTGTTTCAAGGAAAGAATTTTTACTTTACCTTATTTCATCTCTTTGATGTACGGATCATTTGATCAATTTAAGTCTACTTCATCTGTAAATACTCTGATAAGTTTCTGACATCATTATATAAATAGCCTCACGAAACTGTCTCTTGTGTTGTGCAAAAACAAATTGACTCCAAAATGAAATTAGAGTTAGAATCATAACAATAATTATCATGTGCAATTTACAGATTCGATATTCAGCAATAATAAAGAATGTGAAAGTTCACGTAAATCAGAAATCACAAGACTGTAGGAATGCTAAGTTTGCAGGAGGACTTTTAAGGTCAGAGAAGAACACATAGTATAAATATGAAAACCTTATTTAAAAAAAAAGAAAATATAAATTGTTATTTAAATCATTTCAAAGGGTGAATTATTTAGATAAATATTTAAAAAAATACAAGGATGTTTAAATTTATCAATCAGGGTTCTAATTCAATCAAATCAAATGTTTTGTGTAAAAAACGCGAGCTTGAATTTTGGATATCGAAAAACTTCCGTTTTTAGAGTAGAGTGAGATTGAATATACATATATATATTTTTAAATAAGTAATGAAATAAAATCGTGTTCTGTACGAAATTTTCATTAAGTAATTGGCATTAAGATCCATAAAGTTTCATAGGACAGTTTTAATATAATAATTTTCTATGGTATGTATTATTCAAAAAATTTCCAGAAACCACAGAATATTAGCAAAACATGTGAAATTGGCAATTTTTAATATAGAATGCCATAATTCATAGTTTTCAGGAAAATAATTATAAAAAATATAATAGTAAATCAAATATTTAAATAAGTATTTATAGCAGATAGAGATCTTTATCTATCATACTAAAATATTAATAAATGGAAACGAATCCTACTAAGATATTACAAGTCATTTGCACATTTTTAAACAAGGTGTCCCAAAAAGCGTGCATTTCCTCAATGATTGCAATTAGACATATACTTCCAATTAGATTTAAAGCAAGAAACTGGGAAGTCGTTCATTCTTCTTCATTGTTTTGTGAATCCGTGTATTTAAGCCATGTAAATGGTATGAAACGTTAAGTAATTTCAATATATTCGGGAAAAGCCATTTTTTCTTCTTTTTTTAAGCATGCCATTTGTGGCATTAAGATCCCAGAAAGTTTCACAGGACAGTTTTTAATATAATAATTTTCTATGGTACGCATTATTCAAAAAATTTCTTGAAATCACAGAATATTAGCAAAAAAAAATTTTTTTTTTGTTATTGAGTTTTAAAGAATAGAATCTTCTCCCTGAACATTTGATAAGAGATAGTTGAAAACAGAATAAAGTTATGCAATTAAAATCAATGTGAATTAATGTTTTATCTTATTTAATTTTAATTTTACTAATCACATTTCTACGTTAATTCAGCCATTGAACAGAACTTTTGCCAATTAAGAAAATTTTTTTAAAATGGAATATACAGGGGAAAAAAAAACCTGGCAAAGAATCATCTTTCAAATCGTGATGATAAAAAAATCATTTATGCTTCCCTGAAGATCTCCGGAATTATCATATAATAAATCAAAATATAAATTTGCAACTCCCGAATAAGCGAGAAAATAATTCATTTCTGTCAACACGCCCAAGAATGAAGAATGTTTTTTTCACTCGTATTTCAAAATTTTTTGTCACAAATCTTTTTCTTTTCGAAATATTATCTGTTTTTCTAGACAACATTTCAATAAAAAAAAAAATAGTAACTAGAGCAAAACAAGCCATATTTTTTTCTGATTTCAGTTATATGAAAAAAAAAAAAAAAAAAAAAAAAAAAGATTGCCGAGTTTTATTTTCCAGCCGAAGGGCAACATTTCTTGCTTTTTCTTGTCTCACTCTTTTTAAATATTCTGCTATTTAAATTGATTCTGCAGATAGGATACAGAAAGAGAAAATAGTTTTAAAAAATGCAAAGATTCTAGAAATATTTTGTGCCATGGCTTAAAATAATATATGTGAAGATTGATAATTTTTTTCATTGCCTTTCGATATACTACGCCTTCTTAATATATTGGATTTTTCAACGCTTATTAAGTTTTAAATGAGTCTGAATATTCTATAAATATTGATATAACCATTTAATATATTTTTTGTATTAAATATCATATAGTTAAGAATTTTGGATTAAATAGGTTCAATGTACTGCAGTAAGATATGTCTAATTCGTTTCTTGAAAAAATTACTCATCTTTGAATAAAGAAATAAGAAAAGTGACGAGAAGTAATATAAAATGATTTACAGATTTTTTAATCTAATTATTTTGCTTAGGAAAATCTAAGATAAAAGGCAACATAGTATTGTTAACATGGCGATAATCCCGAGCTGAATCGTCAAATCAATACTGATAAGAAAAAATGTAAAAAAGATATATCTATGTTGAAAATAAGACTTATAAACAGGAAATAATTATCATCATTTAAAATGTGTATTATAGAAGTAACATCAGTAGTTACGTAGCTATAAATTGAAAAAAAAATTTCCCTTAAAGTTGTGAGAAAAAATTCAGATAGAAATTGAATATAACTTGGACTATCTTATGACTATCAAAAAAAAAAAGTCGATAAATATTTTCTTCAATTTAGGCTGTTCTTGTATTTTTTGATACACTTATGTAACATACATATAATATGAAAAAACTAATTATCTTGAACAATTTTTTGAATAATATAAACTAAAAATATATCAACTAAATATATAATTGAACACATTTTAAATAATAAAATATTTAATAGCATTTAATAAGTTCTAATAAGTATCAATATATCAACAAAATTTGAGTACGTTTTCCTGTTAATATGATGAATATGATAGTTCATATTTTTATAAATAATATTTTATTGATTTTTATTTACTGATAGTGCTATAACAGTCCACAAATGAACAATTTTAAAACACAAAACCAGAGTGATTTTTCATGTCTGAATTTGGTCATACTGATTATGAATATAGTTGTGGATCAAAATGAAATGGTTTTGATAACTTGGTGCATGTATGATTATGTTATTATAATTAACAAAAATATCAAGCGTATATATCACATGTTGAGAAAAATTATGAAAAAAATTGAAAAATTATTTTCGATGGCACCGTATTTAATTACTTATGTATATTTAATTATCACTTCAAATGATGAATTTCGGGTTTTCTTTATTATAATTGTCGATAGAAGATACAGTAGCAATTTAACATAAATGCTGAGTATATTTCAAATCTTTGAAATAACTTGCGTTCTTGGTATTATAATCTATCTGCATCGACTTTTGATTGATGTTATATTCTTATAAACATGCGATATTCTTTCTAATCCTAATTAACTATGAGTGAATTGCGTAAAAATATAAAATTGAAACAGAGATGATTTGTTTTAACCTCAAAAATGTTGGAAATGATAATTTCTATTAAAATAGACGAAATTTCTCTCATCGATATTTGTAGTTACTGAATTGTTAAATTTGAATTCTGTTTCAGTTCTTCCTTAATCAAATGTGCAAGTAGGTAAAATAATTTTATATAATAATTATAATCGAAAATTCTATAAAGATCATCATTTATTAGAGACAATTTTTATTTACAAAATATTTTATAGGGGTGAGAAATGTATAGCCATGGAATTTTAGAAAAATCCGCTATTATGAGCTCGCAAAATGCAAAGAGCAAAATCTAATTGATTACTTTCTAAGAAATGCATATTGTTTGTTTTCAATTTCAGAAATTCTATTGCTGATGAAATAGTGAGAGTATGCATTTCTAATTGCATATTGTTTCTAATTGCATATTCTTTCTAAGAAATGCATATTGTTTGCTTTCAATTTCAGAAATTCTATTGCCGACAAAATAGTGAGAAATAAAGATAAGTCAGCCATATAAGAAATATAAAAAAAAATCCGTTGATATAATGATAAAGAATTATTGAAATTTTCTTTCCCTTGTTGTATCGCAGAGCCTCCAATTTTGATTTCTATTTTAATCATTGTTTATGTTAAGCATGCTGAAGTGATTTAAAATTAAAATTCTTATGAAAGTATGTTAATGAAAAGGAAGGAAGGACTTTTATAAATAGGAGGAGGTACTCTAAATCTGATCATCCTTCATCAAAAACATTTTTTTTACCCTCTAACATGGAAGGAAAAAGCGATGATACTAATGTAATTAAAATGAACTCTCGACTTTATATGCTCACTAAGTATTGCAGAATGAGAAGAAAATAAAATTTATTACTTAGTAAGAAATCCATTAAGAACCTGACTCCTAACACAATGCACTAATTAATGAATTGGTTGTTTCCTTTTCAAAAGGGTTAATTTAAAAACTCTCAATGAATAGTTTTATATTTTCAATAATACATCTTCAGCGGAATTCTTAGAGATGTGCTTAGACAATGAAAAAATTGAGAAAATTTCTCCAAGAAAAAGATAAATTACTAGATGGATGTGTTTTCTTAAATGGTGCATATTTCAGCAGAAAAATCAATAAATTAAGCTTTTCCATTTCTGTTTACTGGACTTAACAGCATGTATTTTAAAGAAATTAAAATTTTGAAGTGGTATGACAAAAGAGTAAATTAATTTTGAAAAGAGAGTAAAAGGTTCCAATAAAAACCTTGGTAGTGAAACGGGTGAGCAGTCTTGTAAAACCACAATTCGCTTGTTGAATATTTACATTAAAGACTTGCCTGTTCAATTCTTTCCGACAATTTTATTTTGAAAGGATATATATATATATATATATATATATCAAAGATATAAATTTGCCATCATTCGTGCGATATAGTGTTGGCAACTCTATTAAAAAACATTTTCACAGTTGAGAGTTTAGGGTTAGTAAAAACGGAGCGTTACACGATAGAACAACTTGTTTTCGTTGCTGAACAATAGTCTGGCTGTCACATTTTGAAAATGTCAGAACTGGCCCCTTAGATCGTGTGATTTAACACCATTGGACTTCTTTTTATGGTTTTTTTTTAATTCAAAGGTCTATGCCGCCATGAAGCCCACAAGCACGAGTGCACTGAAGAAGGAATGCAAAGCTACATCAGCGCCATATTTATGCAAAAAAATCATGGACAATTTCGACAAAAGAATGTCTACGTTCCAGCAAAGCCGCGATGGCCATTTGCCCAATGTATTGTTCCATACATAACCCTATCCTGTCAACTTTACGATTCCATAAAAATATAACAATTTAAAGAAAATAAACTGTGTTTTTTATTAAATTCAAATGTTGCATTAACACGTTGTTCTATCGCATAACGCTTCATTTTTACTAAACCTAAATTATCAGCTGTCAAATGGTTTTTTAATAGGGTTACTTTGCCTCACAAATGGTAGTAAATTAAAATATTGTGTTAATTTTGGGATACCCTTTATGTTAAAAATCTCCAGGTGGAGTGCTTACCTGTGGAGCTCTTTAAACTTATCTGATGTGGAATGAGCACCTCCAAATTTTAAATATTTTTACCTAAAACCTGCAATATCCATTCATTCATGCTGATTAGCATTTTATAAACCTTCCAATTTAGTTCTTACATTAACAAGCAGCAAATTAATTAACTTATATTTGAGTGAGGGCAACTTATATTTGAGTTATATTTAAATTGTTCAGAAGTAAAATGTGTCTTAAAAATTTAAATCAAAAGTACATATCATAACTTGCATCTTTTGTTCCTAACAGAATTTTCTATTTTCAATAAAATTTATATATGAGCTCTAATCATTCTATAGTAATATATTTGCAAATGACAATTCGAAGTTAAGAATTTCAAAATGTCAGGACGTCCGATTTAATTATTTAAACGCACGGATGAATCGTGTTTGTTAACATTTAGAAGTTAAAAAAATGATTATGTAGAGCAACTTAATTATTTTTCGTGATATCTTAATATTTGATATTTTCACGAAAAATAATAAGTTGCTATAATCACGTATACTATTAAAAGAAATGATTAATAACATTTTATCATCTAAGCAAAGAATTCTTTTTCTTAAATTCTGATTAGATTTTAATTTTATAATCCTTATACTTGATATAATTTATTGAATAACCTTTTCAATTTAACTCGAAGCTTTTTTGTCGATAATCGTTACTGAATCTGCATTTATAATATTACTGGTAAATTAAAAATAAATAAGTTAATTTACTATTTTAGAATATAATCATAAAATTCAAATATAAATGCTTTGGAAATAGTTTTATATCTTAAGATTGAACTATACGAAGTAATATAATATTTCAATAGGCATCGAAAATTGTGATTGAATATTTTATGAATTGTTTGATGGCAGTACCACCTAAATTCTGATCTTATTTTCAAGTACGTTCATTATAATATGTATTCAATTTTATCCCCCACGGGGGATAGCTCAGACGCGGGGATAAGCAGATTCCAATATGATGGTTAGTTCCTGACACCCTTGTGGACACAAAAATGGAAAAACGTAGTGAGTCAGCTACACACTACCGATGGTGGGACAAGCTAGGCTTGCTCGGTCTCTGGTGATTCAGATTTATCCGTGTGGCTTCTGGTGGTTGGATTACTTGTTTATGGTTATTCATTCATAAATTTTTAAATTCATAAATGAAATTTAAATAAATATACTTATTTTTATAAATAACTACACTAATTATAAATAACTATACTAATTATAAATAACTATACTAATTATATTAATTATAAATAAGTATACTATTTAAATAACTATACTAATCTTTTTTTTACTATTCCATTTCTCTTCATGGGTGAAATTATAATACTATACTTTCAATATTCTACCGTCTTTTTCTTGCCAAGATTTTCGATAAAATAAAAGCAAATAAGTATCTTCCATAGAAGAGCAAATTTTAATCCGCCGCACAATTTTCTGATTGAATAAAGGATAGAAAGAATGAGATGGGAATTTTCTGTGCAGAATATTAGATCGTGAATAAAATAGAAGGAAGAAGAAATATCATTAGTATATGATAAAAAAGCAATAATAAAATAAAAAATCGAAGAAATATCATTAGTATATGATAAAAAAAGCAATAATAAAATAAAAAATCGTAGAAATATCATTAGTATATGATAAAAAAGCAATAATAAAATAAAAAATCGAAGAAATATCATTAGTATATGATAAAAAAAGCAATAATAAAATAAAAAATCGTAGAAATATCATTAGTATATGATAAAAAAGCAATAATAAAATTAAAAAAATCGAAGAAATATCGTTAGTATGTGATAAAAAAGCAATAATAAATACGACAATAATAAAATAAAAAATCGAAGAAATATCATTAGTATATGATAAAAAAGCAATAATAAATACTACAATAATAAAATAAAAAAAGCGAAGAAATATCATTAGTATATGATAAAAAAAAGAAATAATAAATGCGACAGTAATAAAATAAAAGTGTGAAGAAACATTATTAATATATGATAAAAAAGCAATAATAAATGCGACAGTAATAAAATAAAACAGCGAAGAAATATCATTAATATATGATAAAAGAGGCAATAATAAATGCGTTTGATTTTAAATACATATGCACATATTCGTTATGCTTAAAGAGCAAACTTTTCAGTAAATATTCTTCTTTAAGCATATAGCATATTAATATTACATATTCACTTTATACTATAATAAATTAGTTTAAGAATTAGATGTACCGGATATTTTTCTCATTGGCATAACAGTAATGATTATATACATTTATATAACGATCATTTTAACATATAAATTTAAAATTCTTCAAAAAAAAAAAGATTTTGCTTAATCATATTATAATAATAACATTTTATGTTATTTAGATAATTTTTTCTATATTTTAAAATGCTTTTAAATTTGCATATTTTCATATTAAATGCTGAAAATGAATTATTTATTCATTGATAATTAAGAATTTGATTCAATTAGAAATAAAACATTAGATTAACACTATTCCAAAACACATTATTTATCTTGAAAAAGAAACAATCATAGAACAATCTTCTATTAAGATAACAATTTGAATTTAAAAATGTTATTTGATGATTCTCTTAAAATCATATGCACAGTTCTTTATTTTAACATTTGGTTTATAACTAATGTATACAGTAATTTAGCAAAGTATTTGCCATGAGAAGACAAAAGACTGATTATTATTTACATTTTGACAACTAATTTTGATGTTGGACAAAAAATAATGAATTTAATTGTTCATATATTTTATTTAATGACTGAATATAATATTATTGTCTAGCATATTTTTCTTCTCATTTTCATCAGCTCAAACAAATTAATTTCCATCAAAATCATTCCCCTAATGAAAAGGTAACGTGATTTAAAGTGCACTAATTGATCGAAAATGAATGAAGAAACGAATTGAAGGAAAAACATTCACTTTAATTACATTAAAATAGTTTATTTTTCTGAAATGTCTTAAATAAGAAAAGAAATTCAGCGAGTGGTGTGAACACGAATTTCTTTCTCATGTAATTTCTGTCTTTGAATTTAAAATTCAAACACATTATGCTATAAAAAAGAACGCAACTCTATTTTCTTATTCCTTAGAATATTAGAAATTTCGCCAAGAAAGAGAACCAAAGTTACAAAGCTGTTAAATGTGTGAATAGAATATTTATTTAGAAATTGAAATTTTAACTAGGACACTGCGTTTCGAACCATTTTTCTTTTTTCCATAAAAGTTTAAAAAATAAAAAAACTAGTTGACATATAATTTATTTTTATTTATTGAGAAATATTTATGATTTATTCAATCGATATTTCAGAGTTTTTTTCTTTAATTTTGATGAACAAAATATGTTAGAATTGAACTGTTTTTTATATATATTAAAATGGCATGTAGCCATGTAATCGACGTTTCGATCCGCAATTAATTTTGAAATTCTTTGTTCGCAATTCTTTTTCAAGTTTATTGCATGTAAAATATTTCATGAAGAAACGTTGTTTTCACAAACAAAAATCAGATCAGAAATAAAAGGGCTTAATGTTTTATTTTTATGTTCATTTTCATAAAAAAAATTTATAAATATCTTTTGATTAATAAAAATGTAATTACTTCTCAAAGCGACCATTATTAAAAAAGGTAATTATCCCGGAATATTGCAATCACAGAATTTAATAAATTTATAAAAATATTTAAAAAAGGAAAATACGACTGTTTATTAAATAAAAAATGAGTTGAATGAATTATTATTTTTTTCAAATTATACAATGTAATAAAAGGCCCTTATTTACAAAACATACTTATTTTTAAACTTTTTAATTCGATAAGAAAAATATGTAATAAAAAGTTTTATACAAAATAAATTATTTCAAAGATAAGTTCAGTATTTAAATATTATATGTATTTCAGTATGTATGATTCATAGAATCCAATTATCTAAATGGAGAACATTTATTTATAGGGTAATGAATACATGTTAAGCGAATTTTTGAAGTTTTAATGAGGAATTTTGTTTTCTCATTTCATATCATTTCTAATGTCAATATTTATTTGCCCGAATTAATAAGAATGTAAATAAGTTTATAACAGTTTACATTTGGTATTGACATAATGAAGTTTCGTGGAATTGTAACATATATTTTAGTATTTTATTACCATGTTTAATAATTTGTTATTTAGTATTTAATTATGTTTTGAATGTAGTCATTTTAATTTTAATTTTCTGACATCATACACTTGCAAAAACTTATTTAGGGTAAAACAGAGATATCATCTAGAAATAAACTATCACAAAAATAGTCTTGGATAATTATTGATGAATGATTTACATAACTATAAAAATATGAAATTTTGGATTAATTATTATTAGCAATATTTATTTTTAATACAATAACATTTTTACAAAGTATATTATCTGCAAAATGAGTGATCTTCCAACAAAGAAAAAAATAATAAATTGGACTCAAACACTTTCGTTTTAGACTTGATTCGACTACCTACTTTTAACCTAGCATGTTTGCGTCAGATGTTGATTGCTCTGTAAAAAGTTTGTTAATTGTGCAATTAACAGAAAGTATTCCGATCTGAAAACTTTATCAAGCTATTTAAAGCGGCAATGAAATTTTTGTTTCAGAACTAACATTTTTATATATCACTTTGTCAATACATTAAAATTAATAAACGCTCACGAGTAATAGAATTGGAGAAACAATAAACTGTATTTAAATTTTTCAAGTGCTTAAAAAAGTAGCAATTGGTATTTAAAGTAAACTATGAAGAAGTGTTAAAACAATACAAAAAATTTAATGATTTAAATCTATGAAGAGCTCATTTATGGAATTTTAAAATGGTGGAATAATTGCTCTTGAACAATTATATATTTCAAAGCTATTTGTGAAAACGATGAATTTTTTTGTAAATAAAAACTAAATTCCAATTCCAAAAATTGTTTCTCGGTGTATTTTTATTACCCAAGAAGTAGCAACTTGTCAAATTTGCTCGCTAAAATTCCACCCTGTAGAACGTCTTGGAAACATTTTGCATCATGCATGACACTTACAGATGACAATTTACAGATTCGTATGAGGATATTAATTTCGCGTTATCAAAATAAAAATGATTGTAACAACTTCAGTACAGTAATATATTAAGGTCTTATCAATAGAGTGTAGAGAAATGGGAACGCTCTGTATTCAATCTGTCAAATAAAAAAAAAATAAAAAGAAACATTAAAAACATTTGACATTTGTAGTCTTATATGCTGGTCTTAATCTTTGTTTAAGAATAATTTAAATTAAAACAAAATCACCTGGCAACCTACATAAGACATATACTTAGAAAACGTGACGAGGAATAGAGTAAAAATACTGCGAAATTTTAGCCGCTCTTTCGTAGATAGTCTACAAAAGTTCAGAGTATAAGCCAAATTAAACATCATTTGTACTAATGTTGTTTAATTAAATAGCATTTCATCAATGCTTTGTAATTAAAGAGCTTATTTTTTATTTTTTGTTTTGTTTTTGTTAAATTTAAAGAGATTAGTAATTTTCTCAAGAATGACCTAGTAATTACCCTGTCCCAACTGTAATTAAATCAATGGGCGCACGCACATACACACTTATATGGGTACATCACACATACACAGTTGTGTATATATATACAAGGTGGTCAAAATTAAAACTACCCCATTCTGAGCTCTCTACACAGCGGAATACTCAGTGGTGTAAATGCTCCAAAATTGTTGAACCGATAGATGGTGCTGTATAATAGAGAATTTACTTAAAAGATGCAAATAAACACCAAAAAAATCCACCATAAGTTATGGAATTTTTCCTTTCTAATTTCTATTGCATATATGAAAAAAAGAAAGAAGATAAAAAAGTGAGGAAAAACTGACAATGTAACTGCAATTTCGCACAAAAATTTGCATAAATCTTTTCTGCTGCTACTGTTCTAAGCATAAATTGGGATAAAGCTGGGAAAATGTCATTCTTATCAGTGATAAATTCACGCTTTGCTTGTGAAGTGGTTTTATGAAAACAAAGTATATGCTGCATCTGCACTTCGAGAGTTTCGTTGACTTGAAAATTTATGCAAAGGACCTTGAGATACATGTTCGAAAATTTCGATGTACCCCAAGTGCTACAGAGACAACGTCTCGATTCAATTACCTTTCTGCAAGATGGAGCGCCTCCACATATTGTACTAAGTATACGGCAGTTTCTTCGGCAACATTTTACTAATGATTGAATATTTAGTCGCTCGTTTCCAGCAACATAACCATCTCATCTATACATCTTTATCCCTGTGAGTTTTGGCATTGAGGATATTTAAAAAATCTTGTTTATCTTGTTTATCTGGTAACTTTGCAGATTTGAAAGACAGTATCACTTTTCATGTGAAAAATATCTCAATCGACCCATTAGGATCCGCAGTAGAACAAGCTGTGTACAGAATAAAGATTTTACACCTTGAAGCAGGGAATCATATTGAGCAGCTGCCCCTGCATCGATAAGGTCCTTGTGATTAAATGTTTTATATGTTAGGATAAAATGTGTATTTTGTGTCTTTTCAGTATATATATATATATATATATATATATATATATATATATATATATATATATATATATATATATATATATATATATATATATATATATATATATATGTATATGTCTGTGTGTGTGTGTGTGTGTAAACAATTTCAAATTATGGATAAAGTTATTATCTTGGTACTGAGAAAATAATGCAGGTATTTTTATAATATTTTCAAGGCAAACTATATTATCATAAAAAAAACATGTTTATATACTCCAAAAGAATAAATGTATCAAAAATAGTCATTTCTAAAAAATTTCTCGCTGACAAAAAATAGTTAATAAAATTACGAATGTTATTAACCTTCTGCATTTTCAGTTCTCTTTATATCCTAATTATCATTTTGCAAAGATTAAACAAAATGAAGGCGTTTATCATAAGTTGTGCATTAACGATCTTAACAAGACCGCCATCTGAGAACAATTGAAAATCAACATCAATCAGAATGTTTGAAAAGAAGAACAAATAGGTATGCCCCTTTATTGGAGACAGGGTTGCTATCGGTTGATAGTAATTATATTTGTACAGATAAGGGAGTATAGAAATCCACCTTTTTTTTAATAACTCCTTGAAAGAATGTTCAACAAGAAATGTATGGGCTTTTTAAAGATAATCTTATTAGTTTAGTAATATCTTATGTTTAATTGTGATGCATTTTCCCTTATTAGAAAAAAATGTAGATATAATTATTTTTTCAAAGATTAATTTTTTTGAAGAATTTCTGCACCAAAATAAACAAAATAAAATTTAATAAACTTACTTATAAAATTAAAACTTATTAACTTATTTATATATTTATTAACTTATAATATTAAATAAATAAACTTAATAAAATTAATATTGTGAAGACTTAGAAGAAAGATTCTAATTGTTTCTTCTACCTCTTGTGCCATGATATCCATTAATAGATAAAGGCAAATTAAAAATAAATAAAATCAGCCTTCTCACTTTTAAAAATGAATTAATAAATAAAAGAGAGAAACAATATAAATCAACAATATGAACAAAAAAAATTCTTAATGGGACATTGCAGCTTCATAGAAAAACAGTTAACAAGTCAGAGTGAATTAGTAATAATCAGTCGTTAATTACATTTGTCAGTGAACGAATATGATATGTCATTTTGACATACTTGAAATGTTATGTAAGATATAATAATGAAATATAGACATCATAATTCCTGAGAATAAAACATTTTATTCAATATCTATAAATGGCGCAGCATAATCAAGTATGATTCTTGCGCCAGAAAACCCAAACCAAACCAAACCAATCAATATCTATAAAAAATGACGACTTTAAAATCCAAATACATTCGAATTCAGAATTTCATGTTGGTATCTCAATATAATAATATTTTCCTATGGTAGGCATAAATTTTAGGAATACAAAAAGCCACAGGAAGAAAAATTAAAAATAGCTTTTCTATCGAAGTATATTTTTTCTCTAAAAAATTGATAAACAGGAACCATAGATAAAAAAGATAAATTGAAAGATTGTATTACGATTAGTAATCGAAAGGAGTAATTTCTCATTTTTAATATTTTTATGAATTCCTATTAAACACTTGTAAAACATTTGCCTATTTTTTCCAGTCAATTAAGAAAAAATGTCTCATAACGTAAAACAATACATAAGTCTCTCAATCTTTCCAGACGCTATACTAAAAATAATTTATTTATGCTCTATTGGAGTTACTCGATATCTCCAGATAATAATTTAAGATAGCAAATTGCTTCTTTTGAATGAAAGAGAAAATAATTCATTTCTCTCAACGCATCCATGAATGAAAGATTTTTTTTACTCGCCTTATTTTGATAATATTGTCTTTTTTTTTCCAGGAAAAAATTCACTAAAAAAATAAGATAAAGAAGAAGAAACTTTTTTTTTCAATTTTGCGCTTTATTATAAAAAGATTGGTGAGTTTTATCTTCTAGCCAAAGGGCAGTAATTTTTGCGTTTCTTATCACCTTTTTCTTTCTATGCTTCTTCTGTATAAATAGATTCTACAGATTCGAGAGAAAACGGGAAAAAGTTTCTAAAAAAAGAGGCAAAATACTTTTAAAGTACTTCGCGACATCAGCCATGTTCATGAGAATAAATAAACCTGAACAATTATATGAATTAATAATGTTAAGTTTAATATAATTATTCTACTATTTGTTTTCTCTAATTATAAATATATCAGTGCTTAAAGACGGTTTTATGTTTTTTTATAATGATGTATTCTATCTGCATTATAGCAGCATTTCCCCCCTTTTATTATTTCTAAAATATGCGTTAAAGCAAACGTAAGCAAAACCCATCTTTCAAAGGACATACTATAATATTTCGTACAAATTTCTTATTGATTATACGGATAATAGAATGAGAAGGAAATTTTATCTTTAAAATAGTGAATTATTAATTAAATTAAATAGGGAAGAAATAACATTTGTATATGATAAAAGAAACAATAATAAAATTGTCTGATGTTACTTTCGCATACAAGAAACCAAATTGCTTTAAACACATTAAACTTTTTCAAGAATTAGATTTAAGGCGAAGCTTGGTTGTTTGGTACAACTGTGTGATAATAATTATAATTAATTAAATATCAAACCTTAAAAAATCTAAATATGAAGATTACCGAAAGAATTATTTCGTATATTCTTATTGTAATAATAACTATGGAATATTAAAATAATGTACTGCTTCTGAAATGTTTCTAAATTCATATGTTTTGAAATAAAATAATCAAAAAGATTTTTTATTTGCTGGTAATAGGATGTTTAATTAGTATCAGAAATAACATATTAGATTAATATTATTCCAAACCTCATTAATAAACGTTGCTAAATTGTACTATTCAAATTAAATGATAATTTGGATTTAAAATGTTATTTGAAATTTCGCCTAAAATCAGAGAAGCCATTTTTTTATTTTTGTTTTTTGTTTATAAAAAGTTCAATTATAATTTGGTAAATTATTGACCATGAGAAAGTAAAAGACTAATTAATATTTCACACTATTTACATAGCCAGCTAACTTCGTAATTGCACAAAGAAATACGAATTTAATCATTCATACATTTAAATTTTCCGACTAATTATAGTCTTATTATAAAGCATATTTGTCTTCAAATTTTAATCAGCAGAAGTAAATATATTTCTAACAAATTAACTTCAGTTTGTAAGTTCCCAGATGAATAGAGAACTTGATTTAAAGCAAACAATTTTATCACTAGAAATCGTAAATCATAAAAAAATCATCTTTAATTACTGTAAAATTTATTATTTACGGTATTTCACATAGCGAAAAAATTCAACGATTGTCTTGAGCGCGCTTTTCTCTGTCTCTCTGTCGCTGAATTTAAATTTAAAGCACATTATGTTCTAAAGAAGAGCGTAATACTATTCTCATCCTCTAGAGAGTTAAAAATCTGATTCCAAATGAAAAACGAAGTTGTAAATCTGTTAAATGTGGTAATAGAATAATAATTTAGGAAATGAAATTTAAATAAGCACTCTCTGGACTTTAATCACTTATAAAGGAATTTAAAAAAATGAAGACACATTTACTAATTATTGATTTTTACTTTGGAGAAATATTGATCATGGATCGTTTATTCAATATACACATGATAAGCCTTTTTTGATTTGATGGGAAAAATAAATTATAATCGTCTTTTATACTCATTTAACTGTAGAATCAATCATTATTTCTTTCATTATAGTAATTTATAGGGTTTATTTTAAGTAAACATTTCTGTAAAAGAACGTTGTTTTATCAAGTAGAAATTAAAGTGAAAACTATTTTTTTAGGTATTTCAGGTAAAAATGTCAAGATGTATTAATTAGAATTTAATTCTACGAAATACATTTATTAATAAAATAATAATCATATATTAATAATGCAATTCGTGCTCTAGATCCCAATAAATCGAAGAAAAAATTGAAGTATCCACATAAATATAAAATGAGTTAACTTTATAACTAGGATTTCATAATTTTTAATATTTTCAGGACTAAGTGAAGTAATATATTAAAGTACATGTCCTTTTTTTTTAACTTTTTTTAGATAATATCTGATATTATAAAATTTCAAAAAAAAAAAATAAGGAAAAATTTAAAAAGTGAGTTTGACATTCTAGATAATCAAAAATCATTATCTAAAAGTTAAAAATTTGATTTAAGGACAAATATTATGAAAACCATCTCGTACAAATGCCGATGAAAGAGTATAATTTTGTATTTTGTATCATTTCTAATGTCATATTTATTAAAAAATTTAGCACAGCATAAATTAAATGAATAGTATATACATTTGATACTCTTTATAATGCTGTATGGTAGTAGTGTAATTAAATACATTAGCATTTTTTGAACGCATTTAGCATTTATATGAATGATACTATGAATAGTATATGATGTTCATTTTAATTGTCTGATATTATACAATTACATAAAGTTATTTTAGGTAAAGAATTGGTAGTTAAGAAAAGAAAACAAAAATGGAGGAGGGAGAGTAATTCCTGATGAATACTTTGCATTGCTAGAAGGATATCATTTCCTGGAGTAATTATGCAGATCCACCAATTACTGATTTTTAAAATGATAAAAATTTCAGGATGCTGTGTCTGTAAATTCCATAATGGTAAAAGTTTTCACTGAAAAAAAGCATTGAGTTAGAGTTTTGTTTTCGGCTGGTATGGTACATTGGTCGTTATTTTCTATATTTTATTGTTTTCACATTATTTAATTACCATACAATTTTTTTTTCGACCTAAAATGGACTCACTTTCATAAAAGTAAAAATTAAAATAATTAAAAAAATTAAAAATCTTTGCTATCAAAATCTAAATTAATAGGTGGATGTGGTCTCCTCGGAATTTTCTCGCATTGTCTGCAATAAAAGTTTTCACACGTTGCCTCGCCCCTCCCAATATTAAATTGAGGTTGTTAGGGAAAGTCTCGAATGCATATCATTGACAAACAGTAGTTACGAAATGTAGATATTTGGGATGAATCTAGCATTTTTATTGAGTTTAATACTCGAAAATGCATTTTGGACGCCTTTTTTTCCCAACCGATTGAAGCAAAAATCGTTTATTAAAATCATATTTCATTGATCTTAATAATTGCTTTTATATGCATGCGAAAGTGTAAACCGAAAAACGATGAGATCTTCGGCAGGTTTGGTTCAAACTATTATAAGAATCTACTTTTTAGATGCTAAACCTATGCACTAAATTTTACCTTGCTCTTTAAGTTTTGTAGTTAAGTTTGTACTAGTAGTTTGTAGGAATATTATTGAGTTCACTTGAACTCAAAAACCAAATATAGACTTTTTATGAAAGTATTTTTTCCAATATTTATTATAAATCGTCAAATTTGGTCTAAACTCAATAAACCTAATTTCATTCATCTAAATTAAATTAGTTTTGAGTTAATTAGTTAAATAAATGTAAATAATATTAGAATAATTAGGTCTCAATAAATTTAAATTAAATAAACTAGGTCTCCATCATAAAGATTGCTATATTTTCGAATTCGAATTTTTTTGACATTTACAATATTTTCTATATATATTACAAAGAAGAAAGTAAAAGTCACGTTTTACGATTAAAACGTTAAACTTAGGATAGTTTCCAAGGAATATTAATTAAATTTAATGAAAAACAAAGTTGATATCAATTTTATAATAACACACAAGCATTGTCATAATTTTAGTTTCAATTTAGTTATGAAAAAAATATTGAAATGAGAAAAAAGCTGGACAGCAAATAAACAATGCAAATCAAATTACTTGGCTTTTAAAACGGTACAAAACTTTTCTTAAGCAAAAATACGTTGCAAAGTTATTACTGAAAATATTTAAAATTCGATAACCTTTCTGAAATTCTGAAAATCGCTTCTCAGTAAATACATAGTAGCCAAAGAGACAACAGCATTTTTGACATTCTAAACTTGCCTTAGTTGTAATATATCTTTTTATTTCTTTCAAAATGTATGTAAGCTAATAAATCGGACAATTTAAAGACAAGTAAGACGTAGAGTCTAGCAATTAAATATAGATAGTCAAGACCTTTGACAATATAGATAGTCTAACGGCGAATTGCAAAACTTTGCAAAACTATATTTTAATGCTGGACTAAGAATTTGTGAGGATAAATATTGTTTTGATTACCACATCTAACAAAGGCTGCTGTTTATGTTGCATTTTTGAAATGATGAAGTTAAGGTGACACCCAATTTATAATTAAAGCCAAGTAATTTATTTTTAAATATTCGCACATAATAATATGAAATTTGTCCATACATTTCCTAAAATTTAATGGCACTTTTTAAAGTTTTGCTGCGAGCTGCTAAATTTAGATTATAGATTGTTTTTCGTAAGAAAGCGTAGGATAAGTTTTAATTACATGAGAAATTGCCAGTATAAATGAAGATTGCAGTATATCGTTTTTTTAAACAAAATGGAATAGAAACATTTTATTCACTTAACTGTTTCATAGTACTAGTTTATCCTACTTCAAAGATGGAATTAACTATTATTGAGATAACTTTTCATTATCTCTATACAGAGAATCCTACAGATATGGTAATGATAAGTTGTTTATAAGTTGGCAGGCCCATATTTTATTGATAAGCTCAGAAATGGTGTGGAGTGGAATGTCCTCTCCTCCATGATGACTCATATTTGTTACGTGAAGAATGGAAGCTGGATCTTGCATATTGATACTATTTTGCATTCAATGCAGAACATGTTTTAGTTATATAATTTGTGAAGTAATTGCCTTCTTCACAAATTAAATAGTGACTTTAAATTGCATATGAATTCCAATTCCGGAAATTTCACGATAGAATCATAATTTTACATAAGTTAAATAATATAATAATAATAATATTTTAAATAATAATTTTTCATATTATATGTACAATTTTTAGGAATTCAAAAAATCGAAATGGAATAAATAAAAATTGTCTTACGCTTTGATTGAAATTTTTTATCTGAAAATTGATTGATTATAAAAATTTGAATAAAAGGAAAAATACTGATAAAATAATACATGACGTAAATTTTAGAAATCGAAATAAATATTTTCTTAATGTTTATATTAAAAACCATTGTTTGTTAAGGGGACAGTAAACTAAAGAAATAAGCAAAAATGAACGGAAAATGACTTTATCTTATCATTTCATCACCAAAATATATCTTAAAATTCGACTAAAATAGTCATAAAATATATTGTTCAAAAAAAAATGAGTACTTGAAAGGCCTGGGGGAAAAAAGTACATTTTAATGATTTATCTCAAAATGATATTGTGATTAGATCTAAATATATTTGAAATGCTCCAAGTGCCTAATTTTTTGAGGAAATTAAATAAAATTTATAATAAAGATTTCAATTAACAAGTAAAAGAAAACAGGGTATGCATTTTGTATTTCAAGGTTTTAAGATAGTTAAAAGTCCATTTAAAATCAGAAAAAAAAATCTTATGAAAATTCAATACATGAGCATAAACATATTTCTAAAAAAGTTATCATTTATTTGGAATTTCGTTCCAAATAAATTTATATTAAATAATAAAAAATAAAAAAAATAGAAAACATTAAAATTTAAAGCGCTTGTAATATTTTAATAATAATATATTTAATTTAAAAAAAAACTTTTTTTCTAAAATTTGAAGGATTTATATTTTAATAAACATGCATAAAAAATTCTATAACCCTAAATGATCAATTCCCAAAGGTGCTTCATCGAGTCCATTGGTCCCTTAATTCAGCTTTCACTTATTTTTTAAATTAGTTAAAAATGCCTCAGAACAGAAAATACAAAGAAGAGAAGAAGAATACTCTTTCCAGTTGCAATACTAAAAACATTTATTAATGTCCCCTTGCCGATTTCCGATTTTACCAGATAATAAATCAAGATATCAATTTGCATCGCATGAATGGAAAAGAAAATAATTCATTTCTGTCAACATGTCCAAGAACTGAAGCTTTTTTTTTTCACTCACATTACGATAATTTTCGTCACGAATCGTTTTATTTATTTTTATAATAAACTCTTTTTGTTGAAAAAAATTACAACAAAAGACTGACTGCACAGGGAAAAAACGTCTCAAGTTTTTTTTTATCTTCTGATTTTACGTTTTATGATATAAAGATTGGTGAATTTATCTTCTCGCCAAAGGGCAACATTTTTTGAATTTTCTTATCTCCATCTTCTTTTTATGTTTCTTTAGTATAAGTAGATTCTAGAGATTCGATTGAAAGTGGGAAAAAAGTTTGGAAAACGAGACTTTTAAAATACCTTGCGGCGTCATTCAAAATAATCTTTCTGAGGCTGTGAATAAATCTTCTTTCTTTTCTTTCCTTTTTATAAACGGAGATCTTCTAATACTTTGAAAAACTGTCTGGAAGCTATACAACTTATTAAGTTTCAAAAGAATGTAAATGCTCTTTAGACTGACATAAATCATTTTGAAGTAAATCATTTGTTTTCTACAAAATGCGGTAATAGTTATTCTGGAATTTTGAGCTAAAACTGAAATTCAAAGTTCTGATGGAGCCATTTGCTAAAAAAATAAATATTCTTATAAGAATACAGAAATATGAAACTTTATAAAATGCATTTAAAAATGGGTGATTTTGAAACTTTTTACAAGGATAAGACTTTTATAACTAACTCTGTAAAAGGCCTCCAAAAAAATCAGTGAATGATTGCATCTACAGCAACGCTGACTTTCACTATTGAGAAAACATTAATTGTGACAATGATATGTATATCATAACTGTGGTGACAATTATCTACACAGATTTCGTAACAAGTTTAAAAAAAGTGCTTCTGTTTAGTGCTTGAAAGCTAACATTTCATATTTCTTAATTCGGGTTGTAGGACGATTTTATTCACACGTTTTGATCACATTAACTTATCGATACTTTTCATCATTTTCAAAATTTATATTACTTCCTCTTGACCTGAGTGTACAAACAAAAATTAACAACTACGCAATGCAAAAGTTTTAAAGTTTTGTGGATTTAATTTAGTTACTACATTGTCAAAAAATATATTATAATGCTTTTTGATGCATGATTCCTCATCACTTCCTTTTTTCAAGATCTTTCCTTGAACTTCTGGTAGACCACGCAGCCTCATTTGAAATCACGCATAAGAAAACATTCGCGGATATAACAGAATTGTTTTGATTTTTTTTATTGTCGATCCAACGTTCGCTAAAACGTTCAAATAAATCGCTCAATTCAATTCATAAATTCGTGTAGTAAATATAATAAAATTGCCTAAAAAGAAATAAAATCATGAAAAGGAGTTGTAACAGTATAAAAAATGACATTATGACTTTTAGATTTCCGATAAATAATTATTATATGTCTCGTTGTAAACATTTTCGTGACAAACCTCTACTTTAAATTATTCTATTCTTCTGCAAAATTTAATCTTTTTGTTTTAATTCTAAGTATTATTCATTGTTTTCGACTTCTTAATTTAAAAGAAAGGATCATTTGTTTCTTTGAAAGCAAGACAGTTTTTAAACTAAAATGGTGACTCATTCCCATATAAATACAAAGTTACAATTAATACAGAAAATGAACTGCCATCGTAGCCTAGTCAATGAGGAATTTTTCTTTTCAGTGGCCTTCCTTTCAGATTCTTTTCAGAGGCAGGTGCATCTCAGTAAATGTTTTAACGCATTATGAGTAGAATCGGCCAACTTAATGAATTTATTACAAAGTAATAAATTTAATTATCTTTTCATACATGCGCACTTAGTCTGAAGACTAACTGCATTAGTATCAACATGTTTGTTTTTTTCTATTTTCTTAGAAGAAAATTTGTAAGGAGAAATTGCCTCTAACAAATGATGACCAAAATTAAATTATTCCCTCATTTTAAAAGTTGTTCTTTTAATATAATTTCTTTTATTAAATCATGTGATGAGAACAGATGAGTAACTAACATATACGATTGATTTTTAACATTAAAAGAACTTTACATATTTATATAAAAAATTAATAAGTGTATTTAACAAAATCTCCAAAATTACGTTCTAGATTTTGCTGTTTCACATACTCATTGAAATATATTTTTCGGCTTTTGTTAATAAATAAATATCTTTAAAATTAACTGTCTTTATACTTCTTCTTCTTGCGTACAGCCGACCACCCCACCACCACTGAACGTAGCAGTATCGACAGGATTTGTTGTGGCCGACTGCTATCTTGAGCATTGTCCATCCTTGCATTGACCGATTTGTCAAACTGACATTCACCTCGAGGTAATTGGCCACAAAGTGGTCAATTACTGTCCTTCTTCCTTATCTACAAACTCTCAAATAGTTGGTAAAAAACTGACAATTTTAGACATCATGTCCTTCAGAGTTTTAAAATTACCTGGTACCATCAGTACTGTACTTAAGTCATTATTTATAATTTTCAAATTTTTTCTTAACTCCGAGATTTCAATACATTCCTTTAAATAGTGGTAAACAGTACCGATTCCTCCACAAATGCATTTATTGTCCTGCATTCTTCCAAAACTTTGGAAATATGCAGGAAATCTCCCATGTCCTGATATAATTTGAATTATCAGTGGATGGTATCTTCTTATTTTTATTTCTGGATTAGGAATAAAATCGAAAGTTACTCTTCCGTTTTTGGACATATACCATCTGTCAAACCATTGCAGCTTTATTTCTTCTCTTAGTTCCCATTTTAAGACACCATTTGATTTGGGGACAACCATATCAACACCCTCTTTCTGTGCCGCCAACTTTGCATATTGGTCCGCCTTTTCATTACCATATATCCCAATATGGGCCTTAACCCAATTCAACTCTATACACTTGCTAGTTTTTACACTTTTTATCTTTTCTTTTATCGTCCATATTTCCTTATTACAATTGTGAGATGATTGCATGGCTTGTAGGACTGAGAGAGAATTAACTGTCTTTATACTTTCCGTTAAATGCGTCTTTTGTTTCATTATTTTCTGAATCACCCTCATTAGGATTGAACAAAGATTTCTTCAATGTTTAAAGCAATGTTTGAAGAAAATATTTTTAGGAGTTTGAATTTTTGACACTAAAAACTATCTGGTATTTACTTAATTTTTGTAGTTGATCCCTAATTTTATATCAGAATAGCGAAATAAAGTGTCGTCTTTTTGTATATTAAATGCAAGCAAAACATTATATGTAAATTAACTTTTAAATATCTTATAAAATATGTTTTTTGTTAACAAATTTGCCGTTATTTCATAGGATATTGGAATATTTCCTTTTTCCAAATATGGATTATAAAGTACATTCTGGATAAAAAAAAGTATTGGATTATATAATACTTTTTGGATAAAAAAAGTATTTCATAGTCTGTTTATAACTGCCGGAACTCTTCAAGTATATATATTTCTGTGGGATCGAATAAGCACAAATTAATAATATAGGGTGAGGCATATGCATAGTGTGGCAAGAATTTTCAGTCAAATTGATACTTCTAATTTCTGAATGGAACAAAGATTCTTAATCTACAGTGCCTGTACCACTAGGAACATATGACACACTATTTGGGAGTATTGAAAGAAATGTTACTGAAGAAGCAAAACAGAGAGTTAAAGTAAGAACCAGCCGAAGAAATCTCCTCGACACTTTATCACGTACTCACCAAAAAACTCTTATCCCTATCCCTCTTTCTCCGCATAAAATTGGGGACCATGGGTAAAGCCGCGAATTGGCGAATGTTACTTACATTATATAGATTTTTGACGGGTTAATCTAACATCTTTGGTTTCTCTATCACGAGGATATTTGTTTTAGACGTTTTTTTGCTGAACAATTTATAGCAATATTTCGCAAAAAAATTACAATTGTAGTGAGAATATAACATTCCAAATTTCATTGATTAAAGTCATTTCATTTCTGAATTACATATATGCGAATGTACTGACCGACGAACGGTCAAGAGTTTGTTAGATTTGATTTGAAATTTAACAATTAATTATACTTTAGAGGCTTTGGATGTGTATGAAATTTCATCTTTCTAGCTCTATATTTTATAATAATTGAGCTCACTTGTACAGGAAGTGCTAGACATCCAAGCTTTCTATTAACAGATTTCGTTCAAAATTTCATAGAAATCTACTAATATGGTTGTAATTCAGTATACTGAATTTTAGTCTTCTAACCGAAAGCGTTTTTGGGCTATCGTATTCATAGACAGACACACATTATTCGGTGAATATGTTTTTCGTTAGGGAGGACCGAACAGAGTTTCATCAAAATCTGGAGTTTGAAATTTTTAACGATTTCGATATACGAGATAAGTGATGAATCCTTTCTAAAAATTTTATTCCCAAATCGTGTGAATAATGGAAGCTGCTAGATTGCAATGTTCATCAACTGAACTTCATAATTAATTTTTTTAAACGCTTATCTTTTAAATGACTTTTTTGATATTTTTGAAAAGTTCTTTGTTTCTATTGCAGTTTTTGGCAATTTTTAGGATATTTTTAAAATTTTAATTAAAAAATTAAAAATTAAAATACTGATTTTTTTTTTGCCAGGAGATGTATTTATAAAGCATGTTTGAAACTTTCAATTTTTCCTTTACTAATCTATGATTTCACTGCAGTAAGGAAATTCAGGATATCGAAGTCATGCAGTCATTCATCCGTGGTAAAACAATCTTGCATTAAGATTCTGTAATAAATTATTATAGAATAGCCTTCTCTTTTTTTTCACTTTTTTCAGTAGAAAATAATCAATTATTTAGATTTCTACATATATAGACAGTATTTTTTCGTTATTGTTTAAACCATAAATGATGGATGCATTTGGTACTCTTTGTTTTAACTTTTTTCCTTTATATCAATATTTTGTGCTTGTTTAATTTATTATTTTAATAATATACTTATTCTATATATCATATCAAGCTTCTGCATCATGTTTCGTGATAGTTTGACTTCGGTCATTATTATTCATAATGCACATTATATAATTCTTATCTATTATATATTAATTAACTAGTTATTTAATTTTATTTTCCTAGTTTCCGTTATTACATTCTGGTGCTTTAGCGTATATTCAATTCATTTATGGGATATTCTTATGAATATTCATCTTCTGTTTTTCAGGCCTTCTACTGTTTATTGAGTACGTTTATGTATCGATTTAAAAATTACCTATAAGGGATCTAAAGCGTCTACTAAACTAAAGCGTCTCAACAAAATAAAAATAGTTTCCATCACTAATGCATTACCATAAGAGTTTCTTCTTCATTTTATATGTATGAATATTGATCATCATATTATAAATTGCATATTTTACTCTGGTTTTTTTTAGGTACAATTTCCATTTCTTTCCAGTTCCAATACAAAGGAATACAATACGCATGAAATCAAATGAATTGAAACAAAAACCATTCCATTTGCTATACCCACGACTATTAAAACTAGAAGCAAATGCAATTGAGTAAGAAAATCGGAATAAAAATTATAGTTATAGTTCCTATATAAATACTCATGAGTATAGCATGAATTAGCTATTTTTATGGTAATAATAAGGGCTATTGTTATAAAATTTTGATCTTGACGTATTCTAACTTGATTTTGTAAGCACATATCTTATATGTCTTCATATAAAAAATTTAAGAACTATAACATACAAAGCTTCAATAAATAATTCAGATATTTTCTTTTTTTCTTAAAATACATTTTTAAAATATATCTTGACATATAAAAATCTTCTGCTTACATTTCTTTCCTATTATAAAAACTAAACTCCTATTTATAACTCCTTAAACTCCTATTTATAACAAACGCGTATCTGTTCTAAACCCTTTGATTATAAGAAAAACAAAAATCGAAAATAAGTATAAATGTTTAGTTTAAACATTTCTTTGTTTTTTTTTTTCTAATTTAAAGGTGGCTTGTTTTCAAGATCTTATGCAGCAATGTTTCTCATTTTATGAAGAATTTTACTGAAAAACGGTGGGATTTTAGACATCATTTTGTGTTTTTGAATACACAGTAAAATACATCCGGGCTGTAAGTATAAAGTTCAAAGTTTATGAACTTATATTTATTTACATAATAATGTTTTACTTTACTCTGCTTGATGATAGATCTTTTCTTTTATGGCAATAGTTTAGTGCAATTGCTCTTTTACATGAACATAGAAAATGCTTCATATTTTTTTTTAACTCATCTTCTTTTACCATAATATAGACAAAGTCATACCCTCCCGAATTCCAGTATGGAGTTCAACCAGGATTTATATTTAATTTATGTCTCTGACCTTTTGTTGTGATTGGCTAAAAAATTGTTAAGATATTTATTCCTCTTTTAAATAAAGCTGCAATATGGTTTATTATTTCTTGTTTATTATTTAACTTGTGTATTTAGCAGACAAAAAAAAATACTATATAAGTACACTTTTCAAACTTAAGATGCGAAGTATTAATAGGTTAAGTTAGAAATATGTTTAAATTGACATGTAATTTTAATGTGCCTTTTAACGGAACTCACAAAAAAAATTCAATATTTAATAGAAAAATTTTGAAAAAATATTAGAATGAAATAATATTAAGAATTTAATTTAAATAACAAGGATTATCAAGTTTAGATAAGAAAAAGTCTCTCTTTTTTAATATTTTAGTGAATTGTTTTTTATTATTTTGTATAATAAAAAAGAAGATATTAAAATTAGTGTTACTTCATTAGTTATCATCATATAGAATATTTGGTATGATATAAAACGATGTAAATGTTATTTTATAAATCTTCACGGATTTAAAACTTAAAACTTAATGCATTGAAATTATTTTTACTGTAAACGACTTTTAACAGAATTAAAAATGCTATTCAGTTGCAGCTATTTGTAAGGAAAGGCCTCTTATTTTCTTACTCGATATTAAAATAATCTTTTGTTATTTTATTATATACTTTTTGTTATTTTTTTTTTATTTTTCGCTTCCAATTTTAACGAAGTAATATCGTCCAATAAATAACGAAGCTGAATTCACAGGTACTTTCAGAGGTTCTATTTAAACAGCATCTCCAAGGAATAAAGTCGTTTCACACAAAATATTTGTTAAGAATTATTATTCCGAAAAGATGTGTAAAAACGTACACCACATACCCCATCGAAAAGCATTCATTAACATATCGATAATTTTGAATTCCATGACGGACAAAGATTTCTTTTGTGAAAGGAATGCAGTTCTTTTCAAATTGAAACAATTCGAAGCATGTAATCATTGCATTGTTGACTTAAAATGAATAAAATAATATTTAAGGTTGCATAATAAAGAAAGTTATGCAATTCTAAATAATAAGTTTGAAGAAAATATTTTTTTTAACTACAAAATTTCTGTTTATATATAATAATTATTATTATTAAAAAATTTCCACAGTATAATTTTTAATTTTCGTGGTATATTTAAGGTAATAATTTAAATAAAAAGAAAAATAGAAAATCTTAAAGTTCTTTTTTAGGACATCATTAAAGCAGCTTGCCAGGGTTTGTAAAGTTAGATATTAATTAATATTAATAGTATAGTAATTTTGCTTTTTATCATTTACTAGAAAGTGTTTAAATTTTTAAGAACATATTACTTTCGAACTGTATGTTTTTAGTTCATCGTCTTTTACATAATCCATCTACTTTACTGTAAATTAATCCTGATTTACCAAAACTTTACCAATCCTTTGAAATAACCATTGGAATTGTGTAACTAGCTTTCATATTAAATCGATATTATTAGTGTGCTGCTGGTGTATATTAATGCCAACATATAATTCATTATTTTTAATTTGCATTTAATACTTTTTTGTGATTTTTTTTTGTTCCAAGTATCGTCTATATATAAAACAGTTTAACATATAATACTACTAATAGTTTGTGAAAAAACGCTCTAAAATAGTTATATTTTTATAAAAAAATAAATTTGAAAAGAAAACATCTGTGAAAATAAAATATACGAATTAAATGACAAAAGATTTTAAAAAACTGGAAGAAAGGGCTTTTTTAGTTAAAAAGAGGTATGAAGCAAAAATATTATAGTTTAGAGAGCTATCAAATGATTTGATTAAAATTTTGCTGATAGCTTAAGAAATATATTATGTAGTTCCTAAACTATGAAGTAAGCCAAATTTCTATCTATCCTTTAAATACTGAGTTTCGAATGATAAATGACAAGAATTTTTCTATTTTTTTTTCTCAGTGCGAAGTATTAAAACATCTATCAAATATTTCTAAATGAAACGTTTAGTGTTTCTTTATTTCAAGAATTACAAAATATATCAAAAATTATTATACCAAATTTAAGCAAAACATATGCATTAGATTTTAATTTATGAGGACTTTTCGTAAGATAATGATATAAAGATTGGAATTTCTATAAACAGCGTCTAAAGCTACAAAATAATATTAAAACGAAAAAAAAATACCGTAAAGCCATTTTGTTTCGTTAGACTCTATTAAATATAAAAACCAATGTGTATATTGTAATTGCAAATATAAAAATCAATGCATTTTCACAGAAATAAACTTAGAAACAAAATTTACTGGTTTTTATAAAGAAACATGTTCATACATTAAGATTATTCAACATTTTTTTATATCTCAAAAATTCAACTTTTCAATGTAATTAATACCTTGAAGAATGAGATATCGTAATAATATTATATAGTAATTAAGATAACTATGATTTATTTTGAAAACTTTGATTAATACATTATTAATTGCGGCCGAAGTTTTAGTTCGCTTTGCTACGTATTGTGATCCTCTTTGAGATAAGTTTCTATCATTTCGCTAAGAGTTTGCCGTCTTCATTTATCGTGCATAATGAGTAAATTCTAAGTAGTCCAGATCCTATCTTCTTTAATTTTTTTTAATTGTATTATTTACATTTTAAAGTTTGTTATTGTAGTATTAGTTTAAAATAAAATAAACTTACTTGAAGAATGAATATTCCTTAGAAATTTTTAATGTCTAAATTCATCGGAACCAAAGTTATATCACGTTTATCTAGGTTATGAATATCTTCTATGTATAATCTTTGAGATAAGTATGATTTTTCAAATTCTGAGTGTTGGATTTTAATACAGGAAAATAAGAAATATGAATAAAGATATAATTTAGGCATTTGTGAAGATAAATTGAGTATTATAAAACTGAAGATCAAGAAAAGAAGCGTATTATATCATCTGAGAGGTCATTGTTTAAAAAAAATACAATATAATAAGTGTACCTGACGAAAATCCTGTGATAATAAACCCCTTCAAGGGAAGATAATTAGCTTTTCAATTTATTTCCCAAGAAATTTTTTTCACCTTCGCACACAGATTTAGAAACGATCAGCATATGTATATTTTCCACAAATGTTTATTTTCCACAAACGACCACAAATGTTTTTTTTTACCCATGTATCCCAGAATGAAAAACTCCGATCACTGGAAGAAAGAAATTGAATTCATTAACTAAAAATTAAATAATTGGCTAGAGAAAATGTATGAAT
This sequence comes from Argiope bruennichi, assembly GCF_947563725.1. Lineage (NCBI taxonomy): Eukaryota > Metazoa > Arthropoda > Arachnida > Araneae > Araneidae > Argiope > Argiope bruennichi. Next base: position 141,098,183 of record NC_079151.1, on the reverse strand, counting down.
TTCTTACTTTTATATGAGGTAACAGAAAATATTTCATATAAGGCTCCAAAATATATTTCTGTAACCAGAAATAATTCCCAAGTGAAGAAAATTTAAAATTTTCGTTTTTCAGAAACTTAAGTTACAACTTGTTCTTTGACAGCATTTAAACCTAATGGTTTTGGTAATAAACGATATTCAGTTTAGTAACTAAGAATTTAAAAATTCTTTTGTACGTCAAGAATTTCATAGAACTGCAAGGAATTTTCTGCCATAAAAATTCTAACTTTATTTACTTTTTAGACAATAAAAAATAAAAGGAATATTGTATTAAGTTAAAGTGTCTACATTTACAAAAGATATATATTATTTGTTCATAAGTGCACCTGCTAATATATTGACAGCAATGATCTTTGCTTGTGGCTTTGCTTTCTTCACGAGAATTAAAGGAACCAGCGCTTACATATTTAAAAGTCGATAAAAGTCGAGCAATATGGAAGAATACTGTGATAAATTTTATTTAATTCTAAAAAGATATATGTGAGAAAAATATTAAATTATTTGCAATTTTGATGGTATAATATCAATTAATTAATCGAAATGTGTTGATGATATTATATGTAAGTTTTAGTTTCAAGTGTTAGAGAATTATCACCGATTCAAATGTATTTGTAGGTATTCATTTAAACTATAATATAAAAAAAAACCTCTTCAATAATAGATCATTTTTCATATATATATATATATATATATATATATATATATATATATATATATATATATATATATATATATATATATATATATATATAGGATGTTACACATCTAAACTTAATAAGAATAAAATTTTATGATAATTAAATGACAAGAATAAATTGCTTTAATATTATTTTTTTTTATTGTTTCTTTTAAAATAAATTTTGACTCCGAATAAACTATTTTGTTATAAAATTTCCTGGTATATTATTGGGTTATGTAGTTGTCTCGTTTATTGTTCTATTTCTAAGGTTATTATTAGCGAATTTAAGAAAAAATTATTACAGTTTTAGTAATTAAAGTCATTTAGTTGGTTAAAATTTTTTTTTCCTATTCCATGGAAGCTTTTTAACAATGGTTATCTTGTTTTCACTAGAAACTCAGTTAAAAAAAATATACAGTTCCTGTAACCAATTAAACTTTTAATCCTTATCGGAGACAGAATTTTGTTTCCTTTAACAGTAAAAGTTTTATTATCATGAATTGTCGCCTTTCCTAATGAGCTCAAAGGGAGATATAAAAGTCGGAAAGATACTTAATCAGCGGAATGCTAATGGAATATTTCAAACTTTCCTTTTTAGTAATGCATTGAAATTAAACTCTTGTGCATTAAAAGAGGTGATTATGCAGGGAAATAAATATAGAAGAATGTTCAACCATTTCGAAAAAGAGAATTAATTAATAAATACTTTTTATCACATACTTTATTTTATGTTCACTGTAGACTTTGTTGTTTGTTAGCAGCTTAAGCAGATTTAGATTTATTTATTTATGAGATGTTTGCCGAACAAAAATATAAAATTCAGACATTAAAAAATAAGAGTAAAATTTTTGCATATTACGTTATACTGCAACTATAATAAGTATTTGGAACCACTAAGGCTACAATACGTAGAAAAAGCAAAAGAAATCTTTAACAATCACCAAAATAAAAATATTTTTTTGTTATAATTATTGTTAATTAGCTTTTTACATAAATTTAAAACTGAATTGGTAAAGATTGTAAAATGCAAAAATGTCAGAAATCAGAAAGAAAAAAAAACATAACATTACTACTGTCCCCAATAGCCTTAAGCATGCTTCCATTAGTGTCCACTTTGCATAACTTTTAATTACTTAAATTGTTATTAGGTAAATTTTTTAAATTATAAAACATTGCACCTTTTAAAACTTAATGCCGAAAGTGCTAATAATTTTTCCTGAAATTGTTTACCCAGTTAATACTCATATATTGTTTTAGAATTGACACAATGCATCGTTGCCTTGTTGATACATCGTTACAGCGTTGTGACATGACATGTTATTTGTATACTAATAAGAGACTGTTTCAAAAAATTCCTAGTTATTATTATTTTCAATTAAAAAGAAAAATGAAGCATATAAATTTATTGAATTAGAAATATTAATATTTAAAATATTAACCATTTTCATTATTAATGATTTTACTAAAGTTTTAAATTTATTGTTATATTTACAATTTAAACTTAATTTCAGAAGCAGACAATAATGATATTTTTTCTAATGGGCACCCATTTTCAAATACTGCTGATGTTTTCAGTGATATAATTTGATATATAAAGATATAAGCATTAAAATAGGAATATGAAACTATGAAGAGAATGGTATAGAAGGTATATATAGAGAATGGTATTCTATGAAGAGAATGGTATAGAAGGTATATATAGAGAATGGTATAGAAGGTATATATAGAGAATGGTATTCTATGAAGAGAATGGTATAGAAGGTATATATAGAGAATGGTATTCTATGAAGAGAAAATAGAAAATCCTTGTGAATCAACTAGTCACCAGAGTCGACTAGTAACTAATAATGGAAAGTATACGGGATATGATTAAACATCCAACTTTCAATGCCGAAAAAAAGTAAGATTAAAATTCATAGATTCAAATCAATTTAAAACTCAGATGCCTAAATTTATTTGAAAATCCTAGTAGTATTTCTTATATATAAAGGGTCCAAACCATTTCTCTTTTTCACTTTAAAATCCCCAAGATTTGTCTGGTAATTAAAATTAATGAATAACATAGTTTAGTTAAAATCGTAAAATTAATATTAAGAAAAAAATAATTTTAAGCTCTACCAATCTCCTTTCACTTCTAATAAATTAAATAATCTTTTTTTATAAAAATGTAGAGTTTAAAAGAAAACCTAATTTTTAAATATTATCACATAACATTTGATGGATTTTATCTGGTAACAATATTTACTTTATATAATTAGAATTTTATTTAGTTCATTTTAAAATACTCTGAAGCAAAATATGAAAAATTTATAAATATTAATGAAATTGAACTAATTCAGTATTTCTGATATTTTGTTTACAATAAAATTATTTCACGCTGTATTTAATCCATTAGCGAAAGAGATGTTCAAAACGGGCATTTTACTTTAGTAAGAAATAAATTTCTACTGTTGATGTGGATTAACAGTTTAGTATTTTTTATCAATACATAAGTTTCTGAGTAAATATATATTTTAGTGTGTTTACCTTGAAAAGGGATTAAGCTATTTCTATGAAAACTATCATAGGAAAAATAAAGCTTTTAACTACAGAAAATCCTTTAATCATTAAAGGAGTTATCAGTTTTATCATATTCCCTATTAAAAGACTCAGAAATATAATAGAAAAAATCCTTAAAATGCAGGTTAATGCAAATACTATTCGCTAAAATATAATTTAAAAAATGCGTGCTATTTATTTAACTGATTTTTCTATGTAATAATTTTTATAATACAACTAAAAAATATTTCATCGTATTATTATACAAAGAGCAAATGGAATATTATACTAAGAGCAATTATGGAAATCAAATTATTGAGCAAAAATTTTAGAACAAATAATGATTTAATATTTTTACGGAACTGTTTTATGTCGGTGAATATAAATGTGGTATTTTTATTATAGAATATCATGAATTCTATACCTAAAATAAAGTTTTAAAAGTATATTTCCCATGATACATGCTTTCATGTATGGTATCATTAATTTGCCCAAAGTGATAAATGAATATTGTCCATAACAGCATACCAATCAGAAAGTCTTATTTACAAACGTTTTCTAATAAAAATAATTTATTGAAAAAAACACATTTATTAAATACACTAAACGGTAGAATTTTTTTTTATTTATACACAAAAAAGAAGAATTTTTTAAATTTAAATTTCCGACTTTACATTTTAGGTCAAAATTTAGAAAACCTTATAAGTAAATTAAACCATATTTCATATGCAAAATTTGGATGATATGGAACTCGGAAAAAAAAGTAATAAAAGTTTCGAATATGAGGAATTATCTTCCTGGAACAAAGAAAAAAAGGATACGATAAATCCAGGGAAATTGCGCTAAAGTTCTTGCGATAAAAAATGTACACAGAAATAAATGAATTACAATATAAAATTTAAAAAAAAATATTTTATTTATCAGTGTTACTTGCAGCAATTTGTACTCGCTGACCTTCCCTATGAGTTAGATATTGCAGAAGCAATTTCATTTTTTTTTATATCAGGAAAAAAAAAGGTTTTCTACGGAAAAAAATTATAAAGGTTTCTATCTGAATTGGATGAAAATAATTTTAAACTCCTTTTTCTTTACACGAAGAAGAATAGAAACGCAGAGAGAAACATTCTGTAATAAAAGACTGAGAATTTCTCTTGAAAACAATATTTGCTAGCTTCCGTGTTCTCTATTTTGAATTCATGGTTCTTGTAAAATGAGAAGACAAGAAATTTGTCCTCCAAATCCCAAGCAAGAGAAGCATTTCGTGTCTCAGTCACGTCGCGTCGCATTCGCTAAAATATCTACTGGCACTTTGCCATAGCAAGATTTGTTCTTCGCTATATTTCATAATGTTGATGAGAAGATTCAAACACATAACGGATATTTGGAGAATACGAATAATAGTGAACATTAGTAAGTGAATATTTTAGATACTTTTGTTTATTTCAGTTTTCAGAAGATTATATGTAACAAAATAAAAAGAATAATGGAATGCTATAAATATTTTTATCGGGAAAGTATTGTAATCATCAGAAAATTCGGACTTCAAATTTTGACGAATTACGATAATAAAGGAAGAAAAGCTGGAAGGAAATATTAGTAGAAGTGTGAAAATCACTTGAGTTTTACGTCAACACGGAAATATATGTTGTGAAATATACTTTACATACACAATGCCCGATTACATGTTTCAGGCTTACCTGCGTTCGAAAATCACATTTTTGAAAAATGCCCGTGTCTCTGTCTCTGACAAAGGCAACTCAAAAAGGCTTTAAGCTAGACATATGACATTTGGTATACGGTCTTTTAATCAAATGTGTAGATTTCGTTCACATTTTGATCAAAATCTGCTCACGTTTTTCTATCCGGCTGTCCGAATGAAAGTTAAGAAGATAACTGCAAAATGAAGAAAGTTAGATAGATAAAATTTGGTACCTAAATGAAACATCTATAGGTAGATATCTATCAAATTTTAATCCAAATAACGAGGAATTGATCGTTTGTTAACACATATTTACAGAAACATTTAAGCATGATAATTCAAAAATGCAATGACTTAAATATATGAAATTTGGTATGTGATTGTGTGGTTACAGTTGTGGCTCAGTTTAAAACGTTTGTTGCAATCGGTAGGGGAAAAATTGTCTAAAATACAAATTTTATTTTCATTTACTATTATCCTCATAATAAGAAATAATCGTCAAAAAACTCGCCCAGAAACCCACGATGAATTCATAGAAGTGCTAATTTCACGCCAACAGTTAGTATTTCGTCATTATTGCTAGTTAATACTACACAAGGTGTTCCCTGGAGAAGCATCTTTATTAGAGAATAGGCAAAAAAGTGTATATATATATATATATATATATATATATATATATATATATATATATATATATATATATATATATATATATATATATATTTCATAAGAGACCCGCTGGATTTCCACGTGATCGTTAAAATAAATTTGTTATGTTTTTCTTTGCGAATTACTGATCGCTCACACTCCACGTGAACATCTACTTTTCGTGATTGTCAAGCAAACAAGAAATATTTTATAACTCTCAAGATAACGGAAATGCGTTGTCATCTGGTGCTAGAAAGAGAAACTTATCCCAACAATATGCTTTCAAAAGGCACATGTATGAAACTTTTAAAATGTCTGTTTTTTAAAAGTCAGTTTAAAGATTCTGTATTAAATAATTCATTTTTAAAAAAATTAATCACAAACTGCTAATTATTTTCTTCAATCTTATTGCCTTTCATTTTTAATATTCTTTATAAAGGGAATCCTCTAGAATCTGCTAGTTGTGATTGTGATATTTTTTTTAATATTTAAAAAACTAAGTATTTTTTAAATAATAGCCTGTACGTCTTTTTTTTATATGCAATACATTCCTGATCATCTCATAGTTTATTAAAACAAAATTTACTTATATCTGAACAGCAAAAATAAACTAATCTTAAATATATCAGGTAAATTATAATATGCAATTCTTGCTTCAAAGCAATATGCATTTTAATTATAATGTTTCTTTAATACTTATAATGATTATTTTACTCTTAAAGTAATAACCACATATGAATACACAATGCAAAAATATATAATATTAATGCATCATACTAAAAGATTTTATTTTACTGCACTAAACCCAATTTGGAAGCATATTACGTTTGTTTGAAATGATTTTTAAAAAAATCTAAGGTCACATTCATTCTTATCTTACCTACAGAAATGCCTAAAAGTGATGGAACAAAATTTGTTTAGTATAAATCATATTTATTCAAAAATATTAATGCAATTCACAACCAAATTATGATGAAAATTTAGGAATCATCTATTAATGGGTGAAATGTTTTTAAATCGTACTATACAATATACTATAATTTATATGCTTTTGCTATTAACCCTTTCAAGGGCCATGGGAAGTATGATTCCCACCAAATTCATCAGTATTTGTATGAAGTTAGATAGATTACCACAAGTTCTGACAATTTTTTCAAAAAGACAAACGCTTAAATGCTTCAGTTCCTTATATCATACAAAATGGTGTCTTGATTTATTACTTAATCATTAATTAACCGAATTAATTAATTAATAAAATAAGCTAAATGAATCCCTTTTTTCAAGCCAATTCCATTCCTAAAAGTACTTTAATATACCATGACTAGAAAAAAAATGCACCTTTAAAGAATTAAAATCTCATTTCTTTTATTTAACCCATATTAAAAAAAATCTTTCAAAACTCCATGTGTATTTTAATCATAAACTACGGTAGAAAATAAAAATTGATAGCCAGAATTCAATTCAAATTAATATAAACATTTTGTATTTTTTTTTTTTCAATTCATTGAATTCTGAATACTCTTATGCATAAATTAATAATTTTATACGAGAAATTTCATGCTTTATGAAAAAGAAATTCTGATTTAACCTTGAAAAGAAATGCGTTTTCTTCAATTCATGTTAAAATTACGTATTGTTGAAACCGTTTCTTTTTTATGGAAATAAAAACTAATTTTAATCAATTTAAACCGAGAAAAAAAATATGTTTTCAATTACTGCAGAAAAGACGCGTTCGTCGCTTGACATAGACAAGTGTAGTCTTTGTCCATGTCGAAGTTTAAGGACATTGATATGTAAATCGAGGGCTGTCTATTGCATATGCTAATTTGTAGACAGCTATTCAGTTTCCGAACTAATAAGGTCAGCATTGATACATCCTGATAAATGACTTTCTTCCCAGAAAATATTATTACAACACAGACCCTTAAGCTATATGAGAATTTATTATTCAGTTTGTTCGGGTAATGTTAAATTCTTTGAATAGATAATAAAAAATGAATGATTTTTTTTCCCAACGAAAAGTGATGCAAGATAAGGAATATCAATCAAGCAGGAAGAAAAAAGATTTCATCATTGTTAAAATATCGTATTGGGGTTGTGAAATAAACTCCGGGCAATATAGCATCTATTATCTTGATAAAACACGGTTCGTCTTTGAATAGGGGAGATATTGGCATTTGGGGATGGTTGTTTCATAGCATTTGCTAAAGAATAGGGAAGCATGTAAATCAAAAAAAAAGATAGGGAGATGTTAATGTACGTACCTCGCAATGATTTTATGGAATGTATAAAACATTTTTAGTTAATTAGCCACTTATTATGAGGCATATTTCTCACTAGCGCTGGTTTCGTATAATTTCATTTTTATATTAACATCCAATATGAAAATTAAAAGTGATTGATAACTAAATGCATGCAAAATAAATACTATTTGTTGATTGTGTTTATCTTCCTTTTATCACCAGATTATAAAGTTTTTATAAGAATTAAAGCGTCGGTCATTTAACTTGAGCACTAAGGACCTAATGCGGTCTTAGGTATCGATAGATAGGAATATATATTTATTCGCTGAATGTTTTACTATATATTTACTCAATTACATCATCTAAAATATTTCTTACATTTTTATAAATGAATATGGATTTCGGTAGTTCTAAATAAAAGATCTTTGTTTATGCACATCCTATAAATATCTTTTGGATTATATAATTTATAATTTATTTAGATATAATTTTAATTACTATAAATTTTATTATTTTTAATTATTTTTTTTTGGTGGAATGTAATTTTTGAAGGATCGGGATGAGATGTAATGCAGTTACTAAACTAATAATATCATCCAAAATGTCGGGAAAATTTTATAATAATTTTATGTATTTTTTTTTAACATTTTTCTATTATTTTTATCCTGTTACCGATTTTAATAATATTTTAAGTGAGGCAAGCACATCACGGATGGTATGAAACAGAAATTTAACATAAATTCAATTTGAAGTCAATTTTTATAAGAAGAAGAAAGACGAAGGAAAATACAGCTAAAAATGAGTTTAGATTAGTTTAATACCATAAAAATTATTATTAAATAGTTCAAAAATAAACTTTCAGATGAGAAATTAAACATGTGCTTGTGATAAAGAAGCTATTCGTTACTAAGAATAAAATGATGTATGCAGTCCACAAATTATGTATTTGGCAAGCACAACAAGTACCTCATTTTTCTCTATTAATTTTCATATTATATAATATATTGTTACAAACCTGTAATTTTGCTTCCCAGCAAGACGAATAGTGTCATCCTAAGAAAGACCGTTGTACAATCTGTCCTGTGTGTGCTGAGCGGGTGCCGTGTCAATGAACTCGGAGGTTGGCGATTAACTTGGCGATCATTTGGTTGGCGTTGAATTTGGCGACTTGGCGTTGAATTTGGCGAGTTTGGCGACTAAATGGATAATACCAGAAAGTTCAAGAAGCTTCACGATCCATCCAGTAATAACGAAGATACATTACGATACGTCCTGATTGGTCAGAAGATTCTAGCCCCGGCTCCCGGAACTATAAAAGACGGGAAATCTGAAGCTGCGGGGAAGTCGTGTCGTGCGTATCGAGAGAAGTCGTGTGGTGTGGATCGTCAGAAGTCGTGTGTATCGTCAAAAGTTGTGTGTGTGAGAGTGGTCAGAGTTGCCGACGAGTAAAAAGGTCTTGGAGGATTAGACAGCAAGAAAGCTGCTGAACTATAGCAATTAAATGTGCTGCGCTATTACAATTGATTAGCGGTATTTGTTGTAGAAGAAAAATTTTGTAACATTTGGTGTCAGAAGTGGGATTAGTTGGACTTTCCTGTGTATGCCTTGAACCAGAAAAATGGATGAAAAATTCGCATTGTTACTTGACATGATGGCAGAGATAAAGAAAGGACAAGATGAATTGAAAGCCGGATATGAGGAAATGAAGAATGAATTCAAGATAGAAATTTTAGAAGATAAAAGTAACAAAACCGAAGACGTCCATGATATCACAGAAGAAATTGAAGGAAACAGCGAGAGCCAAGTGGAAGAAAAGACTGAAGATCGAATGGAGACCAGTGTCACCGAAATGGAGCTTAGCCATCCGGAGGGTGAACCGAAGTTCAATGAGGAGATGCACGAACAGGGAGACTGTCAAATATCTGCAGGGCTGAAACAGGCTTCTCCGAACGAGTCCCCTGAAGTGGAATCGAAGATGCAAACACTTGGGGATGGAGAAGATGAACTCTGTTTGGACGGATCTGTTAGTGGCGACCCGTGCTCAATGCCTATGAATGCAGGTGTTAAAGAGACCTTGTTTGGATTGGATTCATCCCGAAGATTGACTGGACAACCTCTTTTCAAGCCTCTTAGTAGCTCCTTGAAGAGTGATACGGATGAAGATTCCGTGCTTGGAATTGCTGATCCCTGTAATCTCGACCTAGAATTCGGCTTTGCTGTGGATTTGCAAAGGAGTGTGATGCAAATAGAAGCCGAAGAATCTCCTGTGCATCTGGTCAAGCTACGTCGTCTCAAAAGAACCCTTCCAGCAAAGGCTGATGAGCTCTTTAGAAGATCCTGTGTTGAGAGCTGCGGACAATTCTCGAGTGTCGAGAATAAGCCGGGAATAGTTGCAAATACTCCCGTGAAAGCTTTGAAGACGAAGGCGAATCCCTGGCTTTCAAGTGGACTCCAGAAAACATTATTGGACCATCCTGACATTCGATTGGTCCGATGGAGGAAGTCCAAAGTGACCAACGGACCAGCCTGGCTAGAATTCGTTCCGGAGAGCTCAGCTACGATGCAAAAAGTAGCTCCATGGGACATCCTGCATTTTAAGGAGTGGGATCAAGTCTGGGTGTACAATCCGAAACGACGAAGAGATCCGTGTCAAAAGCATTGAGAAGGTTCGGATGGATCGTTAGTCGCCACCAAATTAGCGAATGATGTCATCTTCGAAAGTGCGGAAGTCGCCAAACGCCTTAACATCATCACATCGTTCGGAAGCCTACGCCAGCTTTTGGATTGAAGTGGGACTGCCGGGACGTCAGTCTTTGAAGAGGGGAGCAATGTTACAAACCTGTAATTTTGCTTCCCAGCAAGACGAATAGTGTCATCCTAAGAAAGACCGTTGTACAATCTGTCCTGTGTGTGCTGAGCGGGTGCCGTGTCAATGAACTCGGAGGTTGGCGATTAACTTGGCGATCATTTGGCGACTTGGCGTTGAATTTGGCGAGTTTGGCGACTAAATGGGTAATACCAGAAAGTTCGAGAAGCTTCACGATCCATCCAGTAATAACGAAGATACATTACGATACGTCCTGATTGGTCAGAAGATTCTAGCCCCGCCTCCCGGAACTATAAAAGACGGGAAATCTGAAGCTGCGGGGAAGTCGTGTCGTGCGTATCGAGAGAAGTCGTGTGTATCGTCAAAAGTTGTGTGTGTGAGAGTGGTCAGAGTTGCCGACGAGTAAAAAGGTCTTGGAGGATTAGACAGCAAAAAAGCTGCTGAATTATAGCAATTAAATGTGCTGCGCTATTACAATTGATTAGTGGTATTTGTTGTAGAAGAAAAATTTTGTAACAATATATATATATACAGTGGTGGCCAAAATTGTGGACACATTTGAAAATTGTTAGTTTTCTAAATTTGTATGCTTATAGAAAATGTTACATTTCACAAAATGTAAACTCTTACATATGATTTTAAAGAGAATTAAATGCTTATTTCAATTCAAAAAGTAAAATTCAAATATTTGAAATACAAAAAAGTTATTCTTAGTTTAATATGAATAACAAACACAGTAATGAAGTGGATTATCCTAACTTTCCTTTCAAATCACTGTTCTTGTTCTGGGAACGAATCAAATGTTATTAACTGCTAGCAGAAGATGACATCATGTTTAAAGGTGGAACAAGTCATTATTGTGCTTTTTCTGTAGAAGTATGACTGCTTTTTATGTAATTAAATTGCAAGTTAGAAGTTTTGTTAAACTTTTTAATACACAGTTGGAATTTTTATAAATATTTTTGATATCTAGTCAAGAATCAATGATATCAAATAAAAGAATATATTGGGCTCTTAGAAAGAGTACCAAGATTATTGCGATACACGAATGTGGTCTTTTCTATGCTGAAATTGCAAGACAGGTGAGTGGTTCAGTGACTACATCTGGAATCCGAAAATTTGGTTTATGATATCAGGAGACAAATTCAGTGAAAAACAAAGTAGGAAATGGCTGAAAAAGATGAATCACATCTGTTGATGACAGAAAAATAAAAAAAAGCTATGTCTACAAGATAGAAGAATATCATCAGAGGCCATCAGAAGTCAATTGAATGATGTTGGCATTTATGTAAGTTCACGAACAATCAGGAGAAAATTATTAGATGTTGGATTAAGAGGTAGAATTGAACGAAAAAATCCTTTTCTCAATTTAAGCAGCGTATAAAAAGATTACAGTGATCAAAGGAACGATTAATTGGGCAAATGATCAGTAATTACACGTTATTCGGAGTGATGAAACAAACATATCCTTATTCGGTAGTGATGGTGAAAATAGGTAGACGAAGAATAGACATAGAATAGGCGAATAACTACATCCTGACTGCATTCAGGCAACTACGAAAAATACAATTAGTGTTATGATCTGGTCATGCATGTCAGTAGACGATATTGGTCTCCTTCATGTTATCGATGGGACATTAAATGCAAGAAGATACATTGACACTATTCTAGAGTCAAAATTTACACCTCCATCAATGATCTATTTCCCAACAACGCATCATTTATTTTTCATCAGAATTCAGCTCCTTGCTACATAGTAAAATATCGAAAGAGTAGTTTAGCGCAAAGAGCATTGAAGTGTTATCAAGGCCAGGAAACAGTCCTGACTTCAAAATTATTGAGAAATTGTGGCCTCATTTCAAAACTTTTGTACATATGAAGCGTTTGTCAAATAAAAGAGAATTAATTGAGGCTATAATTGTTCCCTGGCATCCTGCAATAACAAAGTAAAGAGCTTAAAACTCTAGTCAGCTGAATGAAATATCAAATTGAAGCTGTAATAAAAAATAAATGCTACCCTACTAAGCACTGATAACTCACTGCAGTCATCAGCATCCAATGTATGTCGATAATTATTGCCACTCAACTTTTTTGTATTGCAAATATTTGAACTTTACTTTTTGTATTAAAATCAGCATTAAATTCTCTTTAAAATGATATGTAAGAGTTTGCATTTTGTGAAACGTTACATTTTCTACAAGCATATAGTTTCTATAAGCATTTTCTATAAGCATTAGTTTTCTATAAGTTAGAAAACATAAAAATTTCCGAAAGTGTCCACAGTTTTGGCCACCACTATATATATATATATATATATATATATATGATATGATATATATATATTAATATTATATATATATATATATATTATATATATATATATATATATATATATATATATATATATAT